>NC_079493.1:9342721-9414697 GCF_030052815.1 Hevea brasiliensis | reverse complement strand
GCAAATAAGTAATAATGTATAAGCAAAAACATCAATAAACATGTGAGAGTAAATATAAAATAGTTGCCATGTAAATTTTATACTCTTTTTTATTTTTCAGTCGATAGGAAGTTTATACAAAATCATTTTCCACTATTAATCTTCGGTCAAGTATTCATACAGTATATATTAATTCATTTCCCAAGAGATTCAAGCATACACCATATCATTTCCTCCACACATTTCAATAATTCTATTTCCTCTTTATTTACTTAGGTGGAATCCAAAAGTTAAAGTTTTTTTCTAATTGGAATGCCCTCAAACTTATTAGTCAAATATAGACTTAATAGTCCCAAGCCACAGTTAACACTAACCTTCAAAATTAAGTTAAAATTAATAAAAAAAAGTGAATACTATTGAGAAATAACACGAAAATATATTTTTTTAATAGTTAGAACCTTTTACAATGTTTATACATTTTTCTTACAAAGTAAAATTTTTTTGCTGTAGAAAATAAAATGATTTAATAATTCATTTTTTGAGATTAAATTATTTTTTTCGTAAAATAGTTAATTAAGAAAAATTTATTACCTTAACAAAAAAAGTAAAATTTTTTTATGTTAAAAAATGTAAATTTTTTATAAAAAAAATTAATAGATAAATTATATATGGTAAATTTTATTAAAAAACTATAAGAACATGTTACCTATTAATTATAGGTAATATTAAAATAATGAAAATAGTACTAATGTTATATACTCATAAGCCCCAATTTACAGAAAAAAATATATCATTTTTGAAAATAATATAAGATGAGTTGTAAAATTATTTTAAATCATTATATTTTTTTGTAAAATTTAAAAAATGCATCAAATTAAAATAATTAATTGCATTACATATACTATTTGTAATAGTTGTATATTTTTCTTAAATTTATACATTTATTGTAATTAACTATTTTATGAAGAAAAGAATTAATTTGCAAAAATCTCATGAGATAAGAATATATAATAAAAAAAAGAATAACAATTCTAAATTATATAATAAGAATAATTTTACCAATATAATATTTAGGAAGTAAGTTTTCTTTAGGACATTTTAGGAAATAAGTATAAACGAATTTTAATTATAAAATTATACTAAAATATAAATTGTATGAAATTCAATTAAATTCTATATTTGAAAGTTGTATTATAGTAATAATAATAATAATAATAATAATAATAATAATAATAACAACTCATTGAAAAGTGAATTATAACTGTAATTCACTCTAAATGATATATTCTACATTTTTAGCTCATTTGAATCAAAGTTTGTTAATCTATGAGTTGAATCTGCAGTTTTCTAGGAATGCTCATATTTATGTATCCTTTTGCAATCTGTCCGTATATACTTGATTTTGTAATCAGTCCCAGTTCTTGATTGGATAGTTGGCATTGGTCTTACATTGTTTGCGACCTAGGCTACATATGGCATGCTTCTAAATGCTTTCTGCACCCTTGGTTCATATGTTTGCTTGCACTCACCAATATCCAGGAGACTTGATGCCACCACTCCAGAGACCTCAGTTGGCATCACAATTAAAATCAATGGCTTTATGAATAGGTCTTAAATACATCAAAATGGCTTCAAATTTATGGTATGTATTCCTTTTTATTTTGTTCATGTTCTTTTTTTTTTTTTTGTTTGAAATAATGTCTTTGTCCCAGCTTCATATTGTTTATCCATGTGTTATCTTGCAAGTATGCTAAAAAATAATTGATTTCTGGAATAATGATGAAGGAATGTATGCGGGTTTACAACCCCCCAAGTGCACGGATCGCAAACAAGTAATAAAGTAATAAGTGGTGTATCGTTCCCACGAGGAATTTATGGGCATAAGTACCAAGCTGGTTAGTAACTTTGGCTATTTAAACTACCGAATGTATTGAGAGATTAATTCTAAACTATTGTTATAGATGTTGAGAATTAAAAAAAGACAAAGTTATAAATTTAAACTTAGAAATCAATTAAGTAAACAATTCAAGGATTAAGATTTCACACTTTAATCTATTATGGACTTAAGCTTGCCTATTTAACGGATTGAGAATTGTTACTTTGATAGAAATTAATCCTAAGATATCTTAAGTCTTTTCCCAAAGTACCTAAGGTGTATTTAATTAATCTGAATTCTACTTTCGTGGCGATCAATCTTAATTAAAATCCTTGAAGCTTTTTGATTAATTATAAGATTTCACAAAGGATTTTAGCCTATCTCTAGGTCAGATTTTCTAGGTTTAAAATTCTGATTTCCAATACCAATCTTCACCTTTCAGTTCTTCAATTAGCATCTCATATCATCACTAAGTGGGTACCAACACATAGCATGCATTAAGAACAGAAAATATTGAATCAAAGAACAAAACTCAATGCCATGAAGTAAACTTAGTATATATCCATAACACAAATTAAGAGTACTACTCTCCCAATTCTAGATGTAACACCCCTTACCCGTCTACTCCTTACCCGTCTACTGTATAGCCGAGTAAGAAGTACCACATTCGGTGCCGGAGCACCCTATCTGTTTTATCATGTCCATTGTAAATTTTAATATCATTTAAAAGAGGTATTCCAATGTGGAATTTTTTTTTTTATAACTTGTTTCTGTGGAGACCCGGACAGTGCCTCTTCAGTTTTGTTAGCATCTGGCGGGTTCTCCTAATTACACCTGTTAACATGTTCATAATTATTTCACACATTCTATATCATATTTTTCATGTCATTTTATGTCATTAAACATTCATATAATTCGCTCATATTCATTTCAAATAAGGACATCTCATTTCATTCATATAAAAGTTTATACATAATAATTTACAACCTCAAAATATGATTACATAATGTTCATGTACAATAACCAAAATACTAAGTCTAATACATGGGCCCTACCAACAAAATACAAAAGACTGAGATGACTCTGGATGGTGGCAGATCTGGTCAGAGCTCTATCAAGGCACTACTGGTGCTGCTGCTGTGGCTGCTAGGACTGATCTCCAATACCTACGTGATGGAGAACCAACGCGCTAAGCATAACGCTTAGTGGTGCACAATTTATAATAACAATAATTAAACCATTGAAATAATAATTCTGTATAGCAATTCAAGATTTCTAGTTATTTTATATTTTTACTGTACTTTGGAAACAATTAACATTATCGAGATCTTTTATTTTTACTTATTGTATTTTGAGTCTTAATTAATTTTTATCAGTGTCCAAGAAACCTATGACAAATTATAAAAGCTGGATGCATGGGAGTATACTAGTTAAACAACCATATGTCTATCCAGTATACGTCGGTCATGTAACACGCTAGGCAAATCCCACATCGACAAAACATGGGAGAGATGCTGGGTTTATAAGTTGATGGTTCGTAACCCCTATTGGCCGTTTAGCGGAGAGCTTGAGCCGAGCGGACAATATCACTAGTGGGCGGGCGTTACATTTGTGGTATCGGGCGCTCGCGTGGCAACCTTGAGCGATGGTGGGGCAAACCTCGGCGAGGTCCCATAAGGGGGTGGATTGTAACACCTCATCGACAAAACACGGGTTTGATAAGTTTATAAGTTGATGGTTCGTAACCCCTATTGACGCTTTTAAATCGGGCGGCTGGCCCGGGCGGACAATATCACTAGTGAATGGCCAAGTCATGTCAGGCATAAAGCCTGCAGGCGGCATTTAAGCCGCATATAATATTAGGCACAATGGCCAACGGGCAGGCATAAAGCCTGTAGAATAATTATGTAGGACATATATTGTCTTTTAATGATCATCCATGTGGCAGTACTGCTATCTATAATCTCTAATTGGTATACCAATCGATCCAGTCTATATACTTAAGTCTAGACATACACTGGGCAATTAAATATAATTTTAATTATTTTAGTACTATTCACTGTCACTATTTTCTAGTACTGTTAAGTGGTACCATTAATTTCATGTTAATAAGACATTAGTCCTAATTTACATATTAATATCATTTTTAATATTTAATCAGTCTTATGAGTATTTTAATTTATCATGTATAGCATTTTTCCATGAACCTTTATTTAGGTTCATTTTGATGCATTAATTTTATCTAGGAATTTGGCTAGGTTAGGATGTCTATTTGGTCACACTTCTTTCATAAAGATTGCTTCTCTATGTTTAAACTTGAATTTTAGTTTTTGATTCACTCAATTTGGGGTTATAGAACTCAAGTTATGGTCAAAATACCATAACTGGTCCATTTGCTTCTAAGCTGTCCAGAATTGACAATTCCTAGTCAATAAACTTTGACCAGTCATTTGACCATTTTGTGGTCATTTTTAGACTTAGGTTCCTTCATAAGATATGTTCCTCTATGTCTTAAGGACTCCCAGGTACAATTTCATAATTTTTCAAGCTTGGTATAGTGAGTTATGGTCAATGTATTAACCTGGACTCTTAATCTTATAAAGGCAATAGTCAAAGTTCAGGGCAGTATGTTTGACTCTCTTTTTAGGGTCTTTACACTTAGAATTTGGCAAAGGTGTCTTAATCAATGTTGTAGCCCTAAGTATCATGTTTCCAGATCATATTGGCACATCTCAAATGGAATTTCCTGGTGAGAGTTATAGCCAAATGAACACACGGGTATCAAATGGCATTCTGGGTTCAACTTAACATTTTCCAAATTTCAATTCCTAACTTTGGCTAATATTTTCCCTAGGATGCAATGGGTTTTGAAGCTTGGTCAAAACATAAAAATTGTTGTGCTATGTCTTATAAAACTTTTGGCACTAGTTTCACTCAATTTGTAACTTTGGAGACCAAGTTATGGTATTTTTGCCAAAACTGGTCAGGCATACCAAAGGAACAGTATTTTGGTCAATTTCTGGGTTAGCAGTTTTAGTGACCCAATTTGTGCTAATAATTTGACTTAGTTAAAGGCAAAACTGGATCAAGTGGTCTTCATGAAAAGTGTATCCCTATATCTAAGCTTTCCATTGATGTAAATTTTAGGTCATTTGGACCAGTATAGAGAGAGTTATGACCAAATGAACACGTACTGTTCATTTGGTCATTTCTGGGTTTCAGTGTTTAGTCATCCGGGTTTGGGCAGAGAATTGGTCATGATTTTGACAGAATTTAGGCATAGTGTCCACATGAAAAATGGGCCATTTTGAGTCTATTTTCACCTCCAATTGGCATCATACCAATTTGAGTCACACATTTTCAGTTATGGGTCAAAAAGTGGACTAGACTCATTGAGTCCCAACCTGCAGAAAATTAAACACTCCCAAAATATCAATTTCCTCCAACTCCCTTACTTCAATATGCATACATAGCACTTCTATATATCATCAATCTCAACTCAATTAGGTCAATTTCAACAATGTCACAAAACCCCAAATCATGTACACAAACCCTAGTTTCAAAGTTCCAATTTGCACAAACACTATATAATCAAACTCCCAACATATAAACTTATCAAATGTTCTCATAGAACCCATTTTCATCATTTAAAACCATCAAACCCCAAAGAGTTCATGGCTGTCGAAATTTCAAGTGTCTCTTTCCCTCAAATTTTCTTTTAATTTCATATAATTTACACTTGGGTTAACATGATTTTCACGCTTAAAGAAGAAATTATGAGTTTAAAGCACTAACCTTTTTTTGTAACTTGTTAAACTTCACTTTCCTTACTTCTTATAGGTATCTATGGCTTCCTTAGGGTGTGGGCTAAATTTTTAATGAAGGGGACTATGGGTTTTGGTGTGTGGAGAAGGGGAGATTCAAGCTTGAAGCTTGAACAAAAATGGTGGAGAGGGGGCACAAGGGTAGACAGCACAAGGAGAAAGAGAAGAAGAAGAAGTGAGTTGGTGGGGTTTTGTCCTCTTATGTCTATTTATATATTCTATAATTATTATACTTTATTGTTTTTAAATTTCATAAGTCTATTTCCTTTCTTTTTCTTTTCTTTCCTTTTCTTTTCTTTTCTTTTCCTCTTCTTTCTCTTCTCATTTTCCAAATTCAAATTCATAAATTTACTTTATATTAATTATTTTATTTCCAAATTTTAATTTGACATTTAGGTCAAAATTCACCTCTGGGGGTGAAATGACCAAAATACCCTTCATAGTGCATATCGATTTGTTTTTATTATTTTATACCAATTAATAAATTCTCTAAATTTTTATTTTATTTCCTCTAAATTTTTCATATATTTTCTTAAAATTTATTTCTTCAATTTATGCCTCCTCACTATAGTTTAGGTGTAATTTCAGACATTTTGACTGTCCGAATAGACACTAGTCGCCGAAACAGTAAAATGTATGGACTATCTATGGTGGGGGCGTTACACTATAATTAAATAAACTACTCACTCATGATGAGTTTAACAAACATACTGTAATTAAAATAAAAGAACATAAAACAGTTTGAAGAAATAAAACAAAGGAACGCGAATAAAGATCTACAGCCTTGAACTTTTGGAACTTTAGCTGAGAGTCTTTCTCCTTGATGTTGATGCAGATTCTCTTCAAACGGCTTAGAAAACTAGGGTTTACAAACTTGACTAACTCTAACTTAAACCCAAAAAGCTCCTCCACATGTTTTAGTCTCTTAGTATTTATATCAAGTGCCTCAGAGTCTTATTTCAAAGTCTCAAGAGCCTTAGAAGTCTATTCAAAACGAGTGAAAGGGAATTGGAGTCGAAATAGAAGTCTTTCAGCTGCAACGTACACAGCCCGTGTGGCACTGCATGGCCTTAGGTCGTGTAAGTCTCTAGAAATATTCGAGCTTTGTTCATAAGGGAGACAACAAGTTATATAGGGGGAGGAAGTTCACACGGGGCAATTAACACAACCCGTGTACTGTCATCTCTCCTTAGTTCTCCAGGTTTTTTACTTCCAAAAGCTTACACAGGGCATGAAGATTTACCCGGGGTCTATTACAAGACCCATGTACTATGGTTTCTCTATGCCTTCTTCAGTTTCTCTTGGCCAAGGGGTTACACAACCCGTGTACTTTCATGCAGCAACCCTTCTTGCTTTTCCTACTTTCCAAACTTGTCCAATCGACTTCCATGCCTTGGTTCTTTCTTAAACACCTAAAAAGATAGAAAAAAACATGAAATTAAGCAAAGATTAACCAAATTAACAAAAACTAATGAAACTAAGCAAAATGCATGCACTTAACTACTTAAACGCTGTGAAATGTAATGCAACAGTGCCTTAAAATACCTAAATGATACATGTGTATCAAGGAACAACTTACCAATAGAACTAAATAAATTCTTGATATTGATGTCCTGATCCTGAAATGAGAAGGGCAAATGCTTTGTTCGAAGAAAGACTTACTTGTAACTGCTAACTGCCTTGTGACATTCTGGTTCAATGATTAAGAGTTGTATCAGCTGAACCTCCAGACAACCTCCTGCCTCAATTCAGTTGTGATTCAATGGTTAAGAGTTGTATCAATTGTACACAATAGTTTCCTGCTTGGTTTTCCTTATCGCTGGGAAAAGTGTATTACTCAATGCTGTGGTGAAGAATCTTCTAAAGTTGAGGCATTTATGCAAGTACTTTCTTGCCATTTACTTTGGATAATCTTCCAATAACAAAGCTACGCGATCATGTTATGTGCCTTCCTGAAGATTCTGAAAATTTTATTTATGACATCATGGGAAAACTCAAGGACAATGCATTCTAACATGCTTTAGTGGTAGGCAATTCAAACTTGGCAAATGAGGGTAGAAATGTGACTGCAAACTCTGAAATGGAAGAAACTTTAAGGAATCATAAGAAGGCGAAGACTGATTAGATGCATATAGATGATGATAACAGAATCTTGGAAGCAGAAGATGTAGTAACCAAACATAAAAAAGTAAAGGTGTTATCACAAGAAGTATGTCTAGATCAAGGAATCTCATAAGCAATTGGGAAGAGACTCTCCCATTGAATTCTTTAGCCAATTGTAAAAGTTCTAGAAAGAAACTGGGAAAGAATCTTTCATTAAACTTTTCCACTGAAGGTCAAATTAGTGCTCAACTTTCAACATCAGCAGCCAAAAAGAACCAATTTGTAGGAGTTGTACGTTCATTGCATGTGAGTTCTACACATATATCATCTAGACAGGATAAGAAAGTAACTGAAGTTCCTGATACATCTTTAATTAGAAGTTCTGGTAAGCTAAAGAATCAGAAGAACCATACCAGTATGGATAATTGATTGCCAAAAACTCAAAAATAGCAAAGTTGACCAAGTCTAATGGATTTGTTTTCATGCAAAAGTTTAATGCCAGTATTAAAATGTTGTATATTAATCAAAATACTTGAATTCTCTAACATTGGTTTAACAATGAGTAAAAGAAATAATATATGTGTGTGTGCGTGTGTGTGTGGTTGATGATACTAAAGCAAAATTAACTATTTCTCATTAATATTCGCATTAAACTAAATAAGATCAAGAAGAAATTTTGCTTGCCCCTACATATAAATTTTGTTAAAATTATACAATTTTACTTTTTTTAAAATTTCAAATTTTTTTTATAAAATTCAAAAAAATAATAATAAATGATATATCTAAATATTTGGCAATAAAAATATTTATTTATTTTTCCTGCAACGATCATTAAGTAGTCCCTCCATCATTGGATGAAGCTTTGGTTGTGTAATAAAGCTTCCAGCACTGAAATTTCATGTAAATTATAATCCGTGGTTAATGTTCAAAGCAGAACACTTCTTTCTCTCAGCTTACTGAAAGTATTATTCTTGAAAAGTTTAATTACCTAAGAACTGATGAAGTTTGTTCCCGTCAAGTGCTTAATAACCTCATAACTGATGAAGGCCATTCCAATAAAGTGCTTGATGGCTCTTGCCTCAATAACACAATTGACCAACCATCTGTGAGAAATACTGAAGACGATAAAATATTAGCATATTCTCAGGACAAGTCTCCTAGATGTTCTATCTGTGATTCTTCACTCAACTGCCCTATATTGTTTGTGATTTTAGCAATGAATGTTATAGCACAAGCATCTAAGTTGACGAAACGCTTTGCTAGAAACTGTTGTGAAAATCACCCACACAATTTAAAGAGTACAAAAATTTAAGGTGATTCAAAAAGGAAAAATAATTACAACTCTAACACTTAAAACACCCATAAATCACTCACACACAAGTTGCATAGCCACCTCAAATAACATACCCATGCCCATGTACTACACTACTTGCACAGACTCTTCACTCATAAAAGTGATTGGTCTTCAACATATGTCCACTCCACTAACTAATTTGGCCATTAACTACTTCCTTATATAGGTCACAAAGTGATACAAGTCCAAATTGGACTTGGACTCATCCACTACACTACCAATTTTATATTAGCAACTGTCAATAGCTGCAGATCCTTTTTTTTTTTTATTGAACTTCCTAATTATATTAGGCTTAAAGCATCCTAATTAACTTATAAATTCAATTCCTAATTCTATTTGTTTTGAATTTTCAACGATCTCCATTTCTGAGTCAAATAAAATTAGTTTTTACAATTTCTACAAAGGCAAATTTTCTCTTGAACACTTCTTTGCATTCTTGATTGTTAATATTATCCCTAGCCACAACTTTTATTCTTCTAATTAGCGTGCATCTTTCCTACTTGTAGAAATTCTTTGCGTCAAACTTGTTTCTTTTTATGATCACAAGAGCATTTTTTAGCTAACTCTCATAATTCCACATGAATAGAACACCCATAACCAAAAGAATTTAACTTATGCAATGAAATTAAGTTCCTTTAAATTTAGGAACTATCTCACTTCATCAAACAATTTCATATGATCACCATGCGGTTTGATCCTTACTCTACCAACACCTTTAACTTTTATCTTCTTGCCATTGGCTAGCCTCCTTTGCGCTCCTTTCTTTGCTTTAATCGCATTAAACCACTCCTTCTTTAAGCATATATAGAATGGAAGAGTAGAATATATTACCACTCATCTTTTAATAGATCATTTACCTGCCTTTTTCCTCATCATCATCCATATTCATACATTCATCTCCATCACGTTTAATTTCAGCTGTTAGTTCTTTTTCACTGTTCTCCTTAAATTATATGAACTCTGTAAGATTTTCCTTTATTTTGTTACACTACAAGTGTATTGAATGTGACTCTTCTAATGACATTAGTTGCATTCCTTATTTGCAAGGTTTACTCATGGTCTTGATCTTGATCTATGATTTCTTCTCTAATTGTCTGCACGTGAATTGCTTACACCATGAACAGTACTAGCAACAAAAGCTCCACCAACATTGCTACTACTTGGCTTCTTAAACTTTTCATCATCTAAGATAACTACGGTAAACTCCTCCACCTTTAATATTTCCTTTCAAATGTTTGAGCCCTCACCAAGCTTTTATAAGATAGTGGAAGAGAAATTAGAAGCAAGAGTGTTTTATTTTTATCATCTACCTTCATACCAGGGCTAGCCAATTGAGTAATTAATTTATTAAAGCTATTGAGGTGATCTCTATCTTCCTCCATTTTTTGAGTTGATATAACTCTATCTTCAAGTACAAATAGTTTTTGAGTGACTTTGACATTTAAAAGCTTTTCAATTTCCTCCACAAAGCAATTAGTGAAGTCTTTCATAAGACATTGTACTTTAAATCAAGGGTTAATGTCAATCAAATTGTACTAACTGTTCTTTGTTGAAACTCCTTCCAATCATCATACTTGATGGTCACCGATTGTGTCTCATTCAAAGTTTTTATTAATCTTTGTTGTACAAGAACAACCTTCATAGTACTTTATCAAATATTGAAATTATTTTTTCCATCAAACGGTTCCCCCCTTCAATTTTGTACTCTTCATCTTGAACCACGATTCTAATTCTAGTGATTGTGAAAATCACCCAAACAAATAAAAAAATATAAAATTTTAAAGTAGTTCGACATAAGCATAGTCAACAATAAATTTACAATCAAAGCACAAATAATTGCAACAGCTAAATTTTTTTTTTATTATTATTATTATTATTATTAACTCTCAAACATTCACAAGCAGTAAGTTACACAGCCACCTCATATAACATACCATGCCGTGTACTACACTGCCTGCACACACAATCTTCACTCACAAAAGTCAGTGGACTCCAAGACGTGCTCTCCACTAACTAATTCGGCCATTCACTACATCCTAATATAGGCCATGAAGGGATACAAGGCCAAATTGGACTTGGACTTGCCCACTACACAAGCTATTCGAGATTACCGGATGTCCATTGCTGCTTTATAACTTCAATTCCTAATTCTATTCGGTATTGGATTTCCAATAGAAACCATGAGCACGCTGTCAAAAAATGATTGTGCATGGCTTTTTGCTTTATATGCAGCAGTTGATACTCCACTAGATGCTGGATTTCCAATAGTGTTGCTCTTTAGAGGCTCCTCTGTAAGTGTGCTAGTTAGGGAGTTGCAAAGTCTGAACTTGATGATGAGGCTGTAATGATGAATATTCTCGCCACAATTTCAAGCAGGTATTTTGGACGGTCTGAAAGCTGAAGCTTGTCATCGTAATAGCCTTTGTTTAATTAATTTCTGTTTAGTCGAGCTATTTATTTCTTACAATGATATAAATCAAATGCTGAATTTTTTTTAATTAATGGCAAAATTACTAGAATGTTCCTTCGAAGTCCAAATCATTTTGGGTTGGTTTGGCTCAATTTTATTTGCATTTGAGTGTGTTAAAATTCTAGAATGCTCTTTTAATTTGTAAAAAGAGTATTATTATCATTTTCGGTAAGGAAAAAGATATTGTGAGCTTTATTCTATTAATACTTCAAGACAAATATTTTAATGTTGTCAAAATAATCATAATAAAATAACCTTTTTAAAAATATTTTGAAGTTTCACAAACAATATGAATTTTTTTTTAAAAAAAATTCATATTGAAATTAAAATTGAAATTTTCATATTAGGATGACTAATAGTGTTAAATTATTTATTTTGAAAATATTAATGGACTAAAGTTTAAGATATTATTTGATTAAAAATTAATTCACAAACACTTAAGCATTAAATTGTAAACATGTCTAAATAGCGCTAACTTGAATAAGTCACATGTGAAAAATATATTAAAATAGCATAAGGTATAAAATTACAGCTTCTTATTATAAAATCCTAAGTCTACAAAATACAACCATTGATTTCAAAATTCTAAAAACCATAACTTTTGAAAGCAATTCTTCATTTTCTCCACTTGCTTGTTAATTTTGTCCTTTGCTTTATCAGTATGAGGTGCATAGTAAATCAAACAATTCTCCCAGTCCAGATCAATATATTTTCTAAAATTAAAATCTCTCAAACCAAATGCAATAAATAAAATAATATTCTATTTGAACAGAATTTATGTTTGTGTTGTTTTTTTATAATAGGAAATTATGAATTAGGTTTGTTGTAATTGATTGTGTGAGGGAGCCAGGAATGATGGAAATGTTAGAGAGCTATTGTGATTGGTGGATTTCAATGCTATGAAGAGGGCAAATGTAATGAGCTCTCACTGTGGCGAATTGAGAAGCTAAGTGGGTTAACGAAGCAGAAGTGTTTGTTGGGGGTGGGAGGATTTGAAACGAGCAAAGGGTAGGGACATCGGGCTCGTGATGTTGTTTAAGGAGAATAGAATTATGTGGAGGAAGGAAGATGGTGGACAAAGGTAATGAGAGTCGAAAGAGGGTAAACATTTTACTATTATGCTTTTTTTTTTTTAATTTATTTTCAATTTTTATGTCATATTTTTTTATCTAACACTCGTCTCAAAATGTGTTCATTCATGCAGGTTGTTGATTAAGATTGCAAGGTCATTCCAATTTACTTTTGGAATGTTAGGCATGAGATGATATGTTTTCGAAAAAATAAAAGGCTGTATATATATATATATATATATATATATATATATATATATATATTAAGCTTATATTTAATTATGAGTGACAGGCACCAATGGATGATAATGGTTTCCACGTCAGTTGTCAAGTGGGGACAAAGTCGGTGGCATCAGCGACTTGTCTTTTACAACATAATGAATGGTCTAATGCTATGGCCCATGGTGCATTCATGTTTTAATTGAATTCAAGTAGGTCAGCTTTTAAACCTCATCGCAATGCATCGTTGTATTTAGTCAGGTGTGCATAATTGTGGATTACTCTATTATAAATGAATAATTGAACTTGAATGATGAAAATTAATTATTCTAATAGAAAGATATTTAATTTTCAGTTAGATTTGGTTAATGACTTTTAATTTTTTTTTATTATTTCTAATTTAATAATCAAATTAAATGAATTAATTAAATTTTATTAATTAATGTATAAGTTAAAATTTTATTAATAAATCTAATCCTTTATTTGATTGCTCATTATTCGGTCAATTGGTCTTATATTAATAATATTTTATTTATAATTATTTTTTATTAAAATATATTATATTTATTTTTTTTATAAATAATTGTAAATATATTTTTATTAATATATGATTAATTAACAATCTAAATATATATTTTATTTTTTTACGATCAGGAGAAAAGAGCCTACCTCCCACAAATGAAGATTAGGGGAGTGTTCGGCTGAATCACTGGTTTAACGTCACTATTCTCAACATAAATGAGGAAAATTTCTGTGAAGCTTCTGACAGATGCGCACACTACTCATTGAAGTAATTGCATTAACTGACATTGTATATCATCATCTTCTTGCTGCTCATATATATTTTTAAAAATATCAAACTATAAGGGCCAAATATTTAACTTAAATCTTTCTAAGATATTTGATTTAAAAATTTTAAGTATTTTTTAAAAATCTTAAATTAACTTTAAAAAATATTTACAAGTTATAATTATTTAATATTAATTAAAGAATTGTATTCCCATTGAACATTTTTCTGTTTTTCATATATAATATATAAAATAATAATTAAAAAATTTCTAATTTTAATATTAGGATAAATTTTACTTTTTCGTCCCTAAATTTATTTATAATATTATAATTTTTTAATTTAAAAATATAATATAAAATTTCCTTAATCTTTAATTTTTGCATAATAAAAACCAGTTAACCATTAATTACCAATTTCCTAGGCCGACGTGCACAATCTATGTGACTTTTCTCTCTCCTCTTTCTACCACGTGTACAATTGATTCTCTCTCATCATTCTTCACCCATCTTTCTTATTTCTTTGAACTTTTCTCTCACCGAGCATTCAAAAATTAAACAAATTTTACTTAAAAAAATAAGCACTAATAAAATTTTAATATAATAAATAATTACATTTATATTTAATAATTTATCATTTTCTATTAATATAATTATGAGTTAATGAATAAAAATAGGTTGACAGGTCAAAACAAATTTGATGAATTGATGAGTCGAAATGAATTAATAGGTTACAGGTTGACATGTAATACAAATAATAAAACGTGTCATAAACGTATTAAATTGAGTTAACAGATCAACCTACAATATGACACAATTATTAGCATATTATAAACTGATCAACATAATTTCAGCATAAACATTAATAAATTCAACCTAAATCTTTTATTTTTGTATTGTGTTGATACTTTTTTATGGATCATGTCCAAAATTTCTACTCCTACTTAAAAGTCATGGAGTGAGGGACTTAATTGGTGGCATCCGGGACTTGTCTTTATTGCTATATAGGTCAGACTTTAACCTCAATTACATTGCAAGTGCATCCACTCGCTATTTTCAAACGACAAAGTCTAATTATTTTGATGAGATGATATTTAATTTTATTTGATTTACTTGATAATTTTGAAAATTTTTTATTTATATTTATTAATTTAATTACTTTTAATTTAATAATCAAAATAATTAAATTTTATTAATTAATATATAAATTAAAATTATAATTATAATTATAATTATTTATAATTTATAATATTTGATTTATAATTATCTATAATTTTAATTCTGCTCCATCATTATCCAACCTTCGCAGCAAGTCAATGTTAACTTGTCTATTCATAAATGGTATTGGAGGACCAATTCAAACAAAATAGTTACAATCTCTGATTACTTGAAAAAAAATAAACAAAAAAAAACACAAACCATACATTTCCATATCTCAATTTTCCACTAACTTTATAAAACAACAGCACTCGATTTTTCTCTAAATATGATTCACTATAAATTTAAAATAGAAATATACAAAACTCATATATTTAATAGATAGATTTCATTATATATTTTATATTTTAAATATAAATTCATATATTTATATTTTAAATTCATAATAAATCAAATTTAAATAAAAAAATTCTTTAATTTAGAAACTTTTAAAATATTTAATCTACTTTTCCCTGATTAATATTATTGTTATCAAATATTTTTGTGATATAAATTTTATTTTGAGTGACGGACATAGATGCCAATGAAATTTGTAGTTGACAAGCATTTGGTGTGAATGTGAGATAATGGCTCCAAGTTTAAATTTGGAAATAAGATAGCAATTCGAATTGGTGGGTCATGTTTATGATGGCACAAATTAATGCGGTGCGGGTGTAACATCAATGTTAAAGGCCTCGTCAATCCTAAACCATGGTAATGTTGAGAAGCAATATTTTGTTCAATATTTGCCAATTTCGTGTATGATATTTTGATATTAGTAGCACGTGAAAGGCTACCACTTTCAAAATTTTATTTTAGTTAAAACTCTTATTTCTATTTTATAATTTAGAATCAATTTCATATTCATTTAAAACTCTAAAATTTATTTTATAATAGAATTGGTTTTATAATTAAAGTTCTACTTTGATTAAAATTTTAAATTGTAACACCCTCATCAGTAGCAGTGCACATTCTCTGTTGGGTAATCGGTGTTGGTCGGACGGCTAGAACGTGCGGAAAAATATTTAAACTAAAGTGAGGAGCCATAATTAACTCAAATAATAATAAGAAAAATTTAGAAAAATTTTAGAAATAAAATATAACCAAGTTAAATGGTAGGTGCCCTAGCGATGGGTAACCTAGTGGGAAGTTGCGGTCCTCATGATTAGGAATCCTAACCCGGGAGAAAATTTATGAAATAATTTTTGAGACTCCAGAGAAGAGTCATTGAGGTTTTAATGACATTAGAATACCAAGAAAATATTTAGAAAAATATTGGTGAGAGGCGAAGCAAATCCGTGAGGTGATATGGGTTCGAATCCTAGCTCTGCAGGGCGAAGGGATTTAATTCCACAAAGCGGACAGTACCTTGTGAGTCGCAGGTCCGGCCTCTAGAAGTGCTGGCAAGAAGGCCACCCATAGAGGGGCTTGAGCTGGGGCCCCCTAAGCCGGGGTGTGACAAAAAAAATTTAATTGAAAATGAATAGAAAGAAAAGAAAGAAGAAAAGAAAGAAAAAATGAAGAAAAATGGGACTTTTGACATCATATGATATCATTTAAAATCACCAACCAATCATATTTAGATAAACATTTATTAAACTGTTAAAAAGAGACAAATTTGACCCAAATTTCTGTTGTCTTCTTCATATTTTTTTAGCTGCCCGAATTGCTTCCATGGAAGCACTCCCTCAAGTTTTCTTCATCTACCTTAATTCTCTCACTCTCCTCACCATATTTCCCCTAACTTCCAATATTAAAAATTGCCCTAGACTCTAGCTAAAGTGTTTGGCTGCCAAGAAATTTGAAGAAAGTGAAGGAATTGAAGCGGGAAAAAAATCTCTCAATTAAGGTTAGTGACCAATTTTCTATTCCCTCTCTTAATTTATACTTAGGTGTTTAATTTAAGTAAGAAATTGTAAGTGAAATGCATGAGAACTCCTTGCATGCTCTCCTCTAAATTTCAGCAGTCTTGACATGAGTTAGGGTTAGGAGAATTCTTTGATTTAAAGTGACATATTAGCTGTTCCTAGTATAAATTATATGATTAGTATAGCCATTAAGAGTAAGATGCATGAATTGAATGCTTGGTCAATTAGGGTTAGGGTTTTGAAACTCAATTTTGGAGGTTGATATAACTGAACTGAAATTAATGTTGTAATGGTCAATTAGTGACCATTTGGCTGTGTATAATGAGGAATTGAAGTGAATGGTAGCTTTGGATGTAAGGTTTGGTGTGCTGCCTTGAGTGCCCTGCAGGTCTGGATGTGAGTCCAGCATGTTTGGGCAGCTATAACTTGGGTTGTATAGGTTCAATTGGTACAAGGCCAATTGGATTAGACACATAATGGCACAACTTTGATGAAGGAACCCTGTCCAGCAAGCATACTTAGGATGCCCTAAATTGACCAAATCGGGTAACTTACATTCTGCCTAGTCAAAATGACCAAATGAACAGTATTCATTCATTTGGTCATAACTTAGTGTAAAAAGGTTCAATTGACCTGAATTTTTACCAATAGAAAGCTGAGACATATCCCTACAACTTTCATGAAGAAAACAAACCCAAAATTTGACCATAACATGTCCAAAAACTGACCTGCAATCAGTGTACAAAAACTATAAAATTGATTATGCCCAGAAATTCTGGAAAAAATTGCAATCCAGCCAGTTATGGTATTTAGGCCATAACTTAAGCTACAAAACTCCAAATGGAGTGATTTAAAAAAGGAAATGTAACTAGACATAATAAGAAACAACTTTGGTGAAGAACAGTTGGCCAAATTCTCACTGTAGAATGGCCTAATGGAACAGTGAACTCTAGCACCCAAAATTGAAATTTCTGATTTATTCCCCATTGGTTAGAAGTATAGATTGGCAACTAATGCCAACACTTTGGGAACCAAAATATGGTAAATTTATGTGATTAGGACTTATGTAGCTATTATGCATTGGAAAGTCAATAAATTGACCTAAATAGTAAAATAAATAGTAACCTTACATGTAAAGTATGAAAATTCAATCAATAACTTCATAATGTACCTAGTACACCTAGTAAGATTGGTTTGGATAGGTTGGCATGCCAATAGAGTTCGATTAGCGATCGCATATGGCATTATGCCATTACGTGATTTTATGGCTTTTAGCCATTACGATATTATGATGATACTTGGCCTTGTGCTAATAATTATTACGACTTATTAGGCATTACATTTGCCTGCGGAGATACATATGTGACGGATGGTGTGGCGGCGACGTACTTGGTACTCGGTGCGGTTACGTTTATCGATCCAGTCATCGGTATAGGTTAGTTGGGCAACCAAAAATAAAAGTTGATAAATTTAATGAAATAATGGATATAATAAGTATCAAATAAATAAGACTACAAATAAATACCAAAAATATGTTGGCATGATACATCAATATAAACAATGCATATTTACTTTCTATTTGTTTTTTTTTATTTTATTATTGGCACTACTAAAAATTATTCCTAAGCGCGTTGCTTTTTGCTCTCCGTAAGTAATAGAGATCTGGTCACGATCGATGAGACCCCAATCAGGGTGAGAGAGCCAGATCTACTAGTGTCCTATGTCACCTCTCAGCTACAGTGCATTGGTAGGATGCTAGGCTCCATTTTGTATTTTGTGTTTTATATTTTTGTAATTTTGAAATTAAACTTTTTTTTTGTCATGTATATTGAAACTTATGTGATTATTTATTAATGAAATTATCTGTAAATGGTGTTCATAAATGAAAATTGAGTATTTATTTATGATTTGAGTATAAATATGATGTGAATTGAATGATTGGAAAGTTTGAGAAATTGTTGAAAATTGATGCGATAAATTGGGAGTTGTGGAATAAAATGATTATTGCAAGTGTTTTTCATAGGTTCCAAAGAACTGTTTTCTCCATTTTTAGCCGGTACTCTGCCGGATTTTCTATAAAATTTTCGGAACCTCAAATGAATTTATAATTTCTATAAATGACTTAAATGAGTCAAATCTCCCAAATTGCACTTCATAACCATGAAAAAAAATAATAATAAGTTAAGGAAGGATAAAAATAATTGAGATAAAATATGGTGTTCCGGTACACTGTGTGGCATATCTTACTCGGCTACACTGTAGACGGGTAAGGGGTGTCACATAAATCCTATAAATACCCCTTATATTTTTATTATGTTTAAATTTTCAAATTTTATTCAATTTTGAAAATTTTCTCGTCAATAAAACTATGTTTTGATTTATTTTATCTTGGACTTTAGATTGTTCTTTTTATTTTATTTATTTTTATTAAGGTCTTGATTTAGATCTTATTTATTTTTAAGAGTTTGATCAATATGTCAAACATTTTTTTCACTACACACAATGTCACAAATATGACATGAACACAATTAAAAATCGACATGAACATGACATGATTAATGAGTTATGTTATAAATCTAAACATGAACATGACTTTTTTTATTATACAAGTAAACATGACATGATATTATTAATATTAAATTATATTAGGTTAATTTGACATGACACAATAATTTAACAAGATTTAACACAACTCAACCCATTTAACATAATTTGACATGATTCATCCCACTTAATACGATTTGACATGATCTAATTTAACTTATTTGGCATGTTTTAACACAATTCAATACTTTTAATATTTATAAATTAATATATTGTATAAATTTAATAATATATAAAAATATACAATCTAACATTAAATAAACGAGTAATATTTCAATATTTAGCTAATTAATGTTAATGTTTTTAAAAAATTAAAAAAATAATAATTAATAATAATATTTTAAAAAGATTTAAAAAAATATAATTTTTTAACTTGTATATAAATTAATAAATTAAATAAATTTTAATAAAGAAAATAAGAATCAAGCTCTAATATAATAAATAATCCAGTTTATACATACTAATTTACTATGTTCAAATAATATAATTTGTGTGTTAATAGATCAAAATGAGTTAGCAGCTTGCAAGTTGACGTGTAATTAGGGATGGCAACGGGTCGGATTTTTGCAGTACCGATCGACCGAACTCTAATAGAGCGAATTTGGGTATTATAGAATCGAGTTTGGAACTAGTTCGAATTTGAAAAATAATACCCGTGATGGGTTTGGGTCGAATTCGGGTTTTACATGTTGGGTATCCTTTACCCGAACCCATTTACATAAATACTTAATTAAATATAAAATATATATTTTTATAATAATATTTATAAATTTTTATATATTTTACTTTATATAAAATGGAATTTAAATATTTTAAGAAATTATTAAAATTTTAAAATATAAATTATTAATTAAAATATTTTTTTGTACAAAATATTAATTAAAATATATAAAATTAAACGAGTTCGGGTTTTATTCAGATAATAATAATCGAATTTTGGATGGATTCGGGTAGTTAAGAATAAATTTTAAGCGGATTTTGGACCGGTTTGGGTTTTGATAATATTAATCGGGTTTGAGTTCAGGTATAGTGATTTTTGTGAATGTCCTACCCGTTGCCATCCCAACACATAATGTAAATGATAAAATATGTCAAATCAAGTTAATGACTTAGTTATGATATGATACTATTATTAATATGTCATAAATGAATAAATGAGTATACGAATAACTTCAATTTAAACTCTCCATTTTCGTGCTGTGTGTTTATGATATGTTAATGAATCTGCCTAAAATTGTCACCCCTACTTAGAGTCACGGAGTGAGGAACACTGTGGGAGGCATCCATCGACTTTTCTTTATTGCATAATTGATAGTGCGGGGCAATCCTTCTTTATGTAGGTCAGGTTTTAACCTTACTTGCAGTGTACGTGCATCCGTTGTATTCAAACAATAAAGTTTAATTGTTTTAATGAGAGGATATTTAATTTTAGTCTATTTAATTAATGATTTTTAAAATTTTTGGTATATATTTGATTACTTATAATTTAATAATTAAAATAATTAAATTAATTGAATTTTATTAATTTAAATGTAAATTATAAATATTTTTAATTTATAATTATACTTTTGCTTTTATCGATGCCTGCCTATCATTCTATCACCATAACTATCTCACCTTCCCAACAAGTTAATGTTAACCTTTTATTCATATATGGCATTTGCAAGATAGCAAGTCAATTTAAAGTTATAATTTTCAGGGAATAAATTTTATCAATTGTCTATAAACTTATCTAATTGTAACATTATAGTCCCTTAACTTAAAAATATAACATAAAATCTCATCAATTTTTACATTTTACACAGTAAAATCTCTCTAATATTTAATTATTGGTTTTTCAATTAGATGTTAACCTGAATAGTTTCAGTATAGAGTTTAGTCAGTATTTATCTTTTCTCTCTCAAGCCATGTGTAAATTGAATTATTCCATCTCTATATACAGAATAATTTTTTACATGTAAAGAAAATAATTTTACACTTTACATAAGAGATGAGAGAGAAATATTGACAAAATATCATGTAGAAGCTGTTTATATCAGTTTCTAACTAGAAAATTAATAATTGAAAGTCAGAAAAATTTTACTGTGCAAAATTTGATGTTACATTTTAAAGTTAAAGTACTGTAATATTACAACCATATAAGTTCAGTGACAGTGGTTAAAATTTATCAATAATTTTCAATCATTTTTTTGATTTGCTGCAAAAGAAAACTGTAGCTCCCAACATGTGCCATTTATTTAACGCAACCAAAAATATATTGATTTATATATTATCCTAGTTACATTTGGTAGATCACAAAATGATACAATATAATTAATTATGTAATACAATCAAAATTATAATATAATATAATTATCGCTACATTTTTATATTTAATTGTAAAATAAAAATATAAATAGTATAATATAAAGATAATTTTTATTTTAATATTTAATTTATTTATAATATTAATAATAAATAAAAAAAATTGCGTGATTGGTTATCGAGAAGCAGTGGCGACTAAGTGGTAGTAGTAGTGGTGGCACAACAATAATTAGATGGTGGTAGTAGTGGTAAGGTGAGGTAGTGGAAGTGTTAGTGGCTAGGTGGTGTAGAGGTGATAATAAATAAGTGGTGATAACAGTGATCATGTAATTGTGATAGCAATAGTGATAATAGGATGGTGGTAATGGTTGTGGTAGTGGTGCTAGTAGTGACAAAGTGCAAGTAGTGATTGTGGCAGTAGTGATGGCTGAATAGTAGAGGTAGTAATAATATTGATAATAAATAAAAAAAATTAAAATAAGTAATTATGATTATATACATTTTTATATGTAATAACCATTGTGTTGCTTTAAATATAATTAATTAGATTTTATAATTATTGTTTTATTATGCCAAATTTTTTATTTTATCAAATAATGTAATCAAATATAAAATATAATAGCAATTATATTATAATTTTGATTATGCCATACTAAATATGGCCTAATTTCTTAGTCAATATAATTGATTTACTTATCTTTAGAGAAGTTCTATTGCTCTATGTATAGATGTACTTCTAATCATGTTTTTTGGAACCAGGTCGGTTAAAGAATTAGAAAAAGGATTAAGAATTAATATTTAATTAGAATTGAATTTAAATTTAATTAGTACACTATTGATGATGTATATTGTTCGATAAATATTAAATATATGTTATGTAATTAATAATATCTTAATATATTAAAATTCTTTTATTAAATTAATATTTACAATCTTATATAAATTAAAGTATATTAAATTAATATTGATATATTATAACTATATATAGTCATTAAATATTTAATCAACTTGTTTAATTTATTTTTAAAGCTTAATTATTATTTTTAAATTTGTATTGAACACTCGTTCTCAAAATTTATTATAAAAAACATCAATAATAAAATTGTGCTACAGTTTTAAACAAATCCATATTTAAATCCCTTTAATATCATTAATATTTTCCTGGGACATAGTTCACTTAGTTGATCACATTAAACTCGATTGAGTTTATCAATTTAACAATTAGTTAGTCAGTTGGCTCAATTTATATAAACTTAACGTTTAGTTGCATCTTATTTGACACCTAAATTTATAAAAATGTAATTATTTAACTTTTTGTTATTGTTTTGATGTGATGATATTTAATTTTATTGGATTTACTTAATAAATTTGAAAATTTTTTATTTATATTTATTAAGTTAATTACTTTTAATTTAATAATTAAATTAATTAAATTAATTAAACTTTATTAATTAATATATACATTATAATTATAATTAGTTATAATTTATAATATTTGATTTATAATTATCTATAATTTTAATTATGCTCCGTCATCATACAACCTTCGCAGCAAGTCAATGTTAACTTGTCTATTCACAAATGGTATTGGAGGACCAATTCAAACAAATTAGTTAAAATATCTGTTTCCTTGAAAAAAAGAGCAAAAAAAAAACAATACAAACCATACATTTCCATACTCAATTTTCCACTAACTTTAGAACACAAACAGCACCCGATTTTTATCAAAATATAATTCATTAAATTTAAAATATAAATATACAGAATTTATATATTTAATAAATATATTTCATCATATAGTAAAAAAAAATTCCTTTAATTTGGAAATTATCCAATTTCAAATTAAATCCCATCCCTCATAATCTGTTAAATCTGTATTATATTATAACTTTATCCAATTTCAAATTAAAACCCACCCATATAGATTAAAAATAAAAAATTAAAAAATAAAAAATTTGAATCATTGTTAACACAGTAGGATAATTAATGGTGTTAAATTATTTATTTTGCAAATATTAATGGATTAAAGTTTATGATATTATTTTGTAAAAAAAATTAAATGACAAACACTTAAACGTTAAACCACTTGTCCTCAAAATTTTTAAAATATTTACTTGACTTTTCCCTTATTAATATTATTATTATCAAGTATTTTTCATCTAAATTTGATTTTGAGTGGTGGATATAGGTGCCTATGAAATTTGTAATTGACAAGCATTTGTAATTTGAACTTGGAAATAGGGTAGCAATTCGTATTAGTGGGTTGTGTTTATGTTCACATTAATTAACTCGGTATGCGTGTAATATCAATATTAAAGCTCCGTGTCTCGTTAAGATCTTAAACCATGATCATGTTGATCGGGAAACAATGCTTTATTCAAAATTTGCCAATTTCGTGTAAGGTATTTTGATATTAGTAGCACGTGGAAGACTACCACTTGCAAAAGTTGATTAACTTCAATTTTATTTTAATTAGAACTCTTATTTTTATTTTATAATTTAGAATTAATTTCATATTAATTTAAAATTCTAAAATTTATTTTATATTAGAATTGGTTTTATAATTAAAGTTGTTCAATTTGGGTTGGTGGGTCATATTTGTGTAAACTATAATGTAATTAATGAATTATGTCTAAAATCAAAACATAAATTAGATCATCTTATTATATAGGTTACAAGATTAATATTAAATCGTGTTGAGATAATTTGACAAAATGCCATAATTTAATATGATTTAACAAGACTCGACTTATTTAATACAATTTAATGTATTTGATCAATTTAAAATAATTTGACATGACTCGATATAACTTATGTCACGACCCAACCTATAGGCCGGACCGGCACTAGGACCTGGGCCAGCCTAAAGCCCCTGAGGCCCGTAGTAAGCCTAACTGTTCATTAACCCAACTCTAAGGCCCATTTGGGCCCAACTTGAAGAAAACAAACAGAGAGAGTCCGGCCATAAAATGGACTTTCCAACGGGGAGTTTTCGACTCACCCGACCTGTAAACACAATAAATACTCAATTGGGGAGCTCAACTCACCCTCCACATACTCATCAACATAAAAATAAATGGGAGCTCAGCTCCCTCATCCAATCCATCAAACATGCATAGAATATTAAGTTTACAGGTCCAAAATAATAATTTAGTTTACAGACCCAAATCAAATAAACATTTCTAACACATGCGAAAATTCTAAGATTTAACAAGTTTATACAAGCAGATGTGTCGACTGCGAGGGAGAAAGCGAGTTAACCTCAAAAATATCCTCCTGTGGCACGGAAAAATTTTTGAGCAGGGTGGCGTTCGACTCAGAGAGTAAAATATCAATTTTAACCATAATCTCTATAACTATCTAGAACTAATGCAACCTGTGGAGTGAAATGCAACATCAACAACATTTTCACATC
Organism: Hevea brasiliensis; assembly: GCF_030052815.1. Classification (NCBI taxonomy): domain Eukaryota; kingdom Viridiplantae; phylum Streptophyta; class Magnoliopsida; order Malpighiales; family Euphorbiaceae; genus Hevea; species Hevea brasiliensis. The sequence continues at coordinate 9,389,628 of NC_079493.1, read as the reverse complement.
ATAACATCAAAAGGTAATTTGGAGCACTCACACACCCTGTAGCATCAATCATAATATATGGGAGCTGATCCCTATCTGACTCTCTTAAATCCAACCTGGTGCCAGCGAAGAACTCAAGCCGGACTTTCGCTTAGTAAACCAAATCGAGGGTCCCAGCGAAGAACTCAAGCCGTGACTACCCCTCGAAGGATCGGGTCCCAGCGAAGAACTCAAGCCGTGACTACCCGTCCTGTCCATAGTCCACACCACAACGCACGCACACTGCTCCAAATTACCATAACAACATTCATGGCACGTTAACAGTTATAAATGCAACATAAATCGTGCCTAGAGTTTAACTACATAAATATGCATATAAGTGATGCATGGGCATGCTTAAACATATAATAATAGTGAAATTACAATTAAAATTAATATTTTACTCACAGACTTGACGACAATCACTGTGGCGGCTGGGCGGAGGAAGAAGGCTGTCCCGGCTCACCTGACAATTATATTACAATTATTTAATACAAATGACTCAATACAATTCAAGAAAAAGACCAAATACGTCCTAAGTTGTGCCGAAAATCCGGTAGAGTCTCCCCGATACCTAGGACCTACCCAACCTGCAAAAGTGCTCAAAACACACTTCTATACTCACAATCCATGTATCCACAGCTCAATCATATCACACAGCCCCTCCTGGGCCCATCAAATCAGTCATCCATCACAATACGTAAAATTTCAATTTAGTCCTTATTATTGATCATTTTTGCAAAAACTGCCCAAACAAGCTCTAAAAATTCTAAAACTTTGCCCCGCGGTCCTTAGCAATATTACTAAGCTATTGCAAAAAGAATCATAATTTTCTAAGCTACCACGAATATTTTATGGATTTTTAATCCTATTTAAGCACTAGAAAATTACGAAAAAGCAAGGTTCGGGTTTACCTTTGCCGATTCCGACTTCGGGAACGCGCTCGGGACGTCTGACAATGGGGGGCTAGCCAAAACCTCGGCCCAATTCGGAGACTTTTCCGGTAACGGGTCTGTCTGGCCGGAATTTCACAGACCCGGTCAACTGTCGAATTTCCGCGAATTGAGGATACCTACACGAAGCCCATAACACGGGGGTTAGTACATAAATTTTTCAGAATTTTCTAAGCTCATTAAATGCTCGAAAAAATACTGCGAAGTTCCATGGGACCCAGAAAAGCGATTGTCGGAAAAATTTGAAATTTATGTCGCCGAAGCTCTCGGCGAGTGGAGCGTCTTTGGTACCCTCGGTTTTCGTGGGATTCACGATTTTCGAGAAATCTAGCCTAAAAGTCGAAATGGGCTAAAAACTTCCCGAGCAAAAATTGGACAAACCGCTCGATGGATTTCGGCATTCTTAGTGTCTATGGAAAGCTCTCGCCGAGTAGATGATTTTAGACACAAGACCCGGTCCAATTAGTGGCCGGATCGGCCGGATTTTGGCGGGCAAGCGCAGCGCGAGGAGAATGTGTGATTCCGGCCGTTTAGAGGCGCGACTAGGCTGAGGAGGTGGGTGGCGCCGTCGGTGGGGTGGCGAGAGGTGGTGGCCGTGGCGAGGGGCGAGAGAGAAAACGGGAGGAAGAGAGAAGAGGGAAGGGACGCGCGCGGGAGGAATAAAAAGGGAAGGGAGCCTGTCCGATTCTACCGGTCCGATCCGGTTCGGTTCGATTCGGTCGGTTCGATTCGAAATACAAAATTTTGAATTTTTACTTTGCTTCGGGACCGAAAACGATGTCCAAAAATTTCGAAAAAATTCCAGAAAACTCAGAAAAATACGTAGACTCTAAATATATTTTTAGTTTTGCCACGTGGTCTTTAAATTAATTTTTAAAATTCATCAAAGTTTATATTTTCAGAAAATCGAACCCGATTTTTTTTTAAATCCGAAAAATCTCAAAAAAATTCCTAAAATTTAAATAAAATTAAAATACCAAAAATGCTCATAAAATAATAAAATTTAAAATTTTTGGGGTGTTACATTCTTCCCCCCTTACAGAAAATTCGTCCTCGAATTTTTACACAAGGCAGAATAAAGCACATTACTATACATTGAACAAATAAGGGTACTTGCTACGCATGTCCCGTTCTGACTCCCAGGTGCACTCTTCCACTGACTGACTCCTCCACAAAACCTTAACCATAGGGATCTGTTTTGATCTCAGCTGTCTCACTTGGTAGTCCACTATGGCTACAGGCTGCTCCTCAAATGTCAAGTTCTCTTTTAGCTCTATCACATCCGGCTGCAGTACATGAGAAGGATCGGGAATGTATTTCCTGAGCATGGAGATGTGAAACACGGGATGAACGTGAGAGAGGTTGGGTGGTAGCTCCAACCGGTAGGCAACTGCTCCAACTCTATCAGTAACCTCAAAAGGTCCAATATACCGAGGTGCCAACTTGCCCTTCTTTCCAAATCTCATGACTCCCTTCATTGGAGAAACCTTCAGGAATACATAGTCGCCCACTGCAAACTCCACATCCCTCCGTCTGGGGTCTGCATAACTCTTACGCCTCTGAAAAGCTGTCTTGATCGTTCACGATTAAAGGAACTACCTGCGAAGTGTCTTGTACTAGGTCTACATCATGCACCTTCGCTTCCCCATTTCTGTCCAACACAGAGAGACCTACACTTTCTTCCATATAATGCCTCATAGGGTGCCATCCTATCTTTGGAGTGATAAGCGTTGTTGTAGGCAAACTCCACCAATGCTAGTGCTCATCCCATTGACCTCCAAAATCCAAGACACTCATGCGAAGCATGTCTTCCATGTTTGGATTGTCCTTCAATTTGTCAAATGCATGCGAGGTGGAAAGCCGTCTTGAAGTTCAGCGTGTGCCAAGTGCCTCCTGCAACTTTCTCCAAAATCGAGAAGTGAATAGGCCCCCTCATCGGATATTATGGAAGTCGAACTCCATGCAATCGACTATTTCTCGAATGTAGAGCCGCATCTTGTGCCACGAGAATATGTAGTCTTCACGGGTAAGAAGTGGTGATTTGGTCAAGCGGTCTACAATTACCCATATCGAATCATATCCTCGCGTGGTACGAGGCAACCGATCCACAAAATCCATGGTAATCATTTCCCATTTCCATTACGAGATAGGGAGCTCTTGCGGCTTCACGACGGTCTCAGTGTTCAAACTTCACCTACTCACAAGTCAAGCAAATGGACACAAAGTATGCTATGTCTCACATCATACCAAACCACCAGTATCTATCTTTCACATCATGGTACATCTTCGTGGAACACAGGTGGACATCAGACAGGTGTAGTGTGCCTCTCGCATGATTTCATTCTGAGGTTGTCCACATCGGGCACACATATCCTAGAACCTTGCACTAGGCGCCATCATTGGCAAATCCAAACTCACCACCTTCACCTTGTTGTACTCTTTCTATGATTTTCATCAATTGTTGGTCCTGTCTTTGGGAAACTCTAACTCTGTCCGCAAGTCCGCCTCACCAAAAATGAGCCAACAATACCCCCTCATCGTAAAGATCTAGGATTAAACCTTGATCCATCAACTCATGTACCTCTTGAATCAACGGTCTCTTCTCATTTGAAATGTGCGCCAAACCGCGAAGATTTTACGCTCAAAGCATCTGCTACTACATTGGCCTTCCCAGGGTGGTACTGGATGGTGCAATCATAGTCTTTCAGAAGCTCCATCCATCTCCTCTGTCTCAAGTTTAAATCCCTCTGTTGGAAGATGTACTTCAAACTCTTATGGTCGGTGTATATCTCGCACACTTCACCATACTGAGATAGTGTCTCCATTTTTAGTGCAAAGATTACACCGCCATTTCCAAGTCATGGGTGGGGTAGTTACTGCTCATGCCTCTTGGTGTCTTGAAGCATAAGCCACTACTTTTCCATTCTGCATCAAAACACACCCTAGGCCAACTCTGGAGGCGTCACAGTACACGGTGTATCCTTCACCACTCATAGGTAGTGTCAACACAGGGGCAGTGGTTAGACACTCCTTAAGCTTCTGGAAACTCTCCTCACAGTCATCTGTCCAAATGAATGGAACATTCTTCCTAGTCAACTTAGTTAGGGGAGCCGCTATCCTGGAGAAATCTTGCACAAAACGCCTATAGTAGCCTAAACCAGAAAACTTACCTCGGTGGTATTTGTAGGCCTAAGCCAATCGATTCTGACTTCAATTTTCTTGGGATCCACTTGAATCTGTCACTAGAAACCACGTGTCCCAAGAATGAGATGCTTCCTAGCCAAAATTCACATTTTGAAAATTTGGCATATATGGTGCTCCCTCATGGTCTGCAACACCATCCTCAAGTGCCACGTGTTCTTCCTCGATCGAGAGTATACGAGAATGTCATCTATGAATACGATGACAAAGCGGTCCAAAAATGGCTTGAACACCTGTTCATCAAGTCCATGAAGGTCTTTGGTGCATTAGTGAGTCCAAAAGACATCACCAAGAACTCATAATGACCATATCTTGTCACGAAAGCCGTTTTGGACACGTCCTCATTCACGATTCTCAATTGATGGTAGCTTTGATCGCGGTCTATTTTGGAAAAGAATCTAGCCCCTTGGGTGATCAAGCGGATCATCGATCCAGGAAGTGGATACTTGTTCTTCACGATCACCTTGTTCATTGTCTATAGTCAATGCACAACCTCAATGACCCATCCTTCTTTCTAACAAATAGAGCAGAGCACCCGGTGAAGTGCTCGGACGTATGAAACCCTTGTCCAAAAGCTCCTGTAGTTGCTCCTTGACTCTTTCAATTCTGTGGTGCCATCTGTAAGGTGGCATGGATATGGGGTTTGTACCCGACAACATCAATACAAAATTCTATTTCCCTTCTGGTGGCAACCACGAAGCTCCTGCAGGAAGACATCCATAAATTCTCTGACAACAGGAACACTTTCCATGCTGACACCTTCTACAGATGTATCTCTCACCAATGCCAAATACCCTTGGCATCCACGCCTCAACATTTTTCTAGCACTAATTGCTGACACCAAATTATATGGAGCCACGCTTCTGTCACCATTAAAGCTAAACTCTTCCACACCAGGTATGTGGAAATACACCTTTTTGTTCCTGCAGTCTAAAGTGGCATAGTGAGTTGACAACCAATCCATCCCCAGGATTACATCAAAATCCATTACTGGTAGAGGAACCAAGTCTGCTGGGAGGATCTTTCCATCCACTATCACTGGGCTACCCGGAAAAACCATATCTACATCTATGTTGTCACTAAGTGGGGTAGCTACTGACAAAGGACATCCTAAGGTTGTAGGGTTTCTACCCAACCTCATGGCAAACACAGGGGAGACAAATGAGTGCGTAGCACCCGGATCTATCAAAACACGAGCCTCATAAGAACAGACCAGAAGAATACCTGACACAACTGCATTTGAAGCCTGAGCATCCTGGTGGGTCAGGGTGAAAACCCGAGCTTGACTCCTACCCTGAGTGGCAGAACCACGATCTCGACTTCTACCTCTGATCTGCCTCCAAATCCACGTCCCCTTGTCCTCGCCTGTTGGCCCATTGAATCGATCACTGCCATGCTGGAAGCACCCGGATACAACTGGCGAGGAACATTTGCAACAGAACCTTGTGACCCCATCTGTGGCTCGCTGAACACGGGGCATTCCCTAGCAAAGTGACCTGGTTGGCCACACCTGAAGCATACTCCTGATCCCATCAAACAAGGTCCTGAATGTCCTCTTCCACACTGTGCACAAGGTGCCAAGGAGGATCCTGAACCAGACCAGGCTGCTGTACCACTGAGCGGTGACCACTGCCGATCCGCAGTGCAGATCCTCGAGGTTTGTGTCTAAAACCACTTTTCTTGTTCCTACTTTTTCCTCTGTAATTACTCTGGCCACCACTATCCGGAGTACCCATGGAAGGGACACCTGAGGAACCCTCTGCTCTGTTTTTCTTTGCTCTCCCGCTGTCATCCGCAGCATAGCTAATCTCAATCTGTCTGGCTCGATCAACCACCACATCAAAAGACTGATTAGACATCATGGCCAGGTTCGCATACCTCCTGTCAAGCCCCTTTAGGAATCTCTTCACCTTCATAGTTTTCGTAGCTCTGCTGCGAGGGCATATCTGCTCAATTCGAAATTGCAGAGCATATTCATCTACAGACCTGCCATTCTGTCTTAAGGCCTCAAAGGCCCACTGCTTCTGATCTCTGAAGCTTTCTGGCACAAATCGATTGATAAAAAGTTCCATAAACTGAGCCCATGTCAAACCCTCCATCCGAGGTAATACGTAGTCATTCATCCATTGCCTAGGCATAGGCCCCATGACATGCTGCATACACTCTATCAGTCTTCTATCAGTCAGTAATTACATTCTGCTGTGCGGGAATCCAAAACCGATATGCATCGTCTGACACATCATAAGTACCAGGCACCAACTTCTTGAAATTTATGATCTGTTTGTAAGGTTCCCCTCTTGGTGCGGTGGACTGCTGCTGCTGTGGGGGGTGGACCATATACTGCGCCATCATATCGATGGTTCTCTGCAGACCAGCTAGAGTAGCTGCCATGGGGACCATGGGACCCTGTGCCATAAAGGACTGATCCTGTACTGGGGGTGGCTGCTCCTCTACTTGAGCAGCTCTAGGCCTCCTACCCCGCCTCCTCGGGGCAGGCGCCTCATCCTGTGCCGACACCTCGTCGAGCACATCTGGATTACAGTGCGTGGCGACTCTCAGACTTCTACGCATTTTCCTGAAATTCAGCAGCATTAGCCCACAAAATTCAAAACTGCACATTACACAGCTCTATAGACTCATATTTATACATAATATATGGAGCAGAAACTAGAAGCAAAGATGACAATGCAAGACGAATATGGACCCTAATTTTCCGCATGTGACTCCTAGTAGACTCTTCCCAACACTTTAGACAAACATTCCCTAAGAATCTGGAGCCTAAGCTCTGATACCACATTTGTCACGACCCAACCTATGGGCCGGACCGGCACTAGGACACAGGCGACCCTAAAGCCCCCGAGGCCCGTAGTAAGCCTAACTGTTCATTAACCCAACTCTAAGGCCCATTTGGGCCCAACTTCAAGAAAACAAACGGACAGAGTCCGGCCATAAAATGGACTTTCCAACGGGGAGTTTTCGACTCACCCGACCTGTAAACACAATAAATACTCAATTGGGGAGCTCAGCTCACCCTCCACATACTCATCAGCATAAAAATAAATGGGAGCTCAGCTCCCTCATCCAATCCATCAAACATGCATAGAATATTAAGTTTACAGGTCCAAAATAATAATTTAGTTTACAGACCCAAATCAAATAAACATTTCTAACACATGCGAAAATTCTAAGATTTAACAAGTTTATACAAATAGTAGTAATCGACCTGCGAGGGAGAAAGCAGGTTAACCTCAAAAATATCCTCCTGTGGCCTGGAAAAATTTTTGAACAGGAGTGAGCGTTCGACTCAGAGAGTAAAATATCAATTTTAACCATAATCTCTATAACTATCTAGAACTAATGCAACCTGTGGAGTGAAATGCAACATCAACAACATTTTCACATCATAACATCAAAAAGGTAATTTGGAGCACTCACGCACCCTGTAGCATCAATCATAATATATGGGAGCTGATCCCCTATACAGCTCTCTTAAATCCAACCTGGTGCCAGCGAAGAACTCAAGCCGGACTTTCGCTTAGTAAACCAAATCGAGGGTCCCAGCGAAGAACTCAAGCCGTGACTACCCCTCGAAGGATCGGGTCCCAGCGAAGAACTCAAGCCGTGACTACCCGTCCTGTCCATAGTCCACACCACATCACACGCACATCAACGCACGCACACTGCTCCAAATTACCACAACAATATTCATGGCACGTTAACAGTTATAAATGCAACATAAATCTTGCCTAGAGTTTAACTACATAAATATGCATATAAGTGATGCATGGGCATGCTTGAACATATAATAATAGTGAAATTACAATTAAAATTAATATTTTACTCACAGACTTGACGACAATCACTGTGGCGGCTGCGCGGAGGAAGAAGGCTTTCCCAGCTCACCTGACAATTATATTACAATTATTTAATACAAATGACTCAATACAATTCAAGAAAAAGACCAAATATGTCCTAAGTTGTGCCGAAAATCCGGCAGAGTCTCCCCTATACCTAGGACCTACCCAACCTGCAAAAGTGCTCAAAACACACTTCTATACTCACAATCCATATATCCACAGCTCAATCATATCACACAGCCCCTCCTGGGCCCATCAAATCAGTCATCCATCACAATACGTAAAATTTCAATTTAGTCCTTATTATTGATCATTTTTGCAAAAACTACCCAAACAAGCTCAAAAAATTCTAAAAATTTGACAAGCGTTCCTTAGCAATATTACTAAGCTATTGCAAAAAGAATCATAATTTTCTAAGCTACCACGAATATTTTATGGATTTTTAATCCTATTTAAGCACTAGAAAATTACGAAAAAGCAAGGTTCGAGTTTACCTTTGCCGATTCCGACTTTGGGAACGCGCTCGGGACGTCTGACAATGGGGGGCTAGCCAAAACCTCGGCCCAATTCGGAGACTTTTCCGTGCAGTGCAGCGGAATTTCACAGGTCAATCGCCGAATTTCCGCGAATTGAGGATACCTACACGAAGCCCATAACACGGGGGTTAGTACATAAATTTTCAGAATTTTCTAAGCTCATTAAATGCTTGAAAAAACACTGCGAAGTTCCGTGGGACCCACCGAAAAACGGTGTCGAAAAAATTTGAAATTTATGTCGCCGCGAAGCTCTCGACGAGTGGAGCGTGCTGGTACCCTCGGTTTTCTCGTGGGATTCACGGTTTTCGAGAAATCTAGCCCAAAAGTCGAAATGGGCTAAAAACTTCCCGAGCAAAAATTGGACAAACCGCTTGATGGATTTCGGCGTTCTTAGTGTCTATGGAAAGCTCTCGCCGAGTAGATGATTTTAGACACAAGACCCGGTCCAATTGGTGACCGGATCGGCCGGAGAAGCCGAAACGCCGCGCGCGCGAGGGAGGGAATTCGCGCGCGGTTTTCCGCTGTTTGGGGCGGCACGGTGGCCGAGAGGTGGGTGGCGCCGCCACTACCGGGTGGCAGGAGGTGGCCGGCCGCGGGAGGAGAGAGAAAACGGGAGGAAGAGAGAAGAGGGAAGGGACGCGCGCGGGAGGAAGAAAAAGGGAAGGGAGCCGGTCCGATTCGACCGGTCCGATCCGGTCCGGTTCGACCGGTCCGATCCGATTCGAAATACAAAATTTTGAATTTTTACTCTGCCTCGGGACCTATAACGAGGTCCAAAAATTTCGAAAAAATTTCAGAAAACTCAGAAAAATACGTAGACTCCAAATATATTTTTAGTTTTGCCACGTGGTCTTTAAATTAATTTTTAAAATTCATCAAAGTTTATATTTTCGGAAAATCGAACCCGATTTTTTTTTAAATCCGAAAAATCTCAAAAAAATTTCTAAAATTTAAATAAAATTAAAATACCAAAAATGCTCATAAAATAATAAAATTTAAAATTTTTGGGGTATTACAACTTATTTGGCATATTTTGATATGATTCAATACTTCTAGTTTTTACAAATTAATATATTATATAAATTTAGTAATATATAAAAAAATGCAATCTAGTATTTTAATATTTAACTAATTAATATTTTTAAAAAATAAAAAATACTTATAAAATAAAACAATTTTTTAATATTAGATAAATTCATAAATTAAATAAATCTTAACAAAGAAAATAAAAATCTATGATTAAGTTCTAATATAATAAATAATTAAATTTATAATTAATCTACCATATTCTAATAATATAATTTATAAATTAACGACTCAAAATGAGTTAAAGAGTCAAAATAGGTTAACGGGTTACATATTAATATATGACACAAATAATAAAATGTGTTAAATTAAATTAATCGATAAATTTGTGGTATAACATAATTATTAACTTATTATAAACAGATCGAGACGAGTAGAAATAACTTTAACTCAAATTTTATATTTCATATAATATTAGTGTAGCGATTAAAATTGTAATCTTTAATCACCTGTTTAGTATTACTGTTGATAAAATTACTTTTTCCAATATATTAGTTAGGAAATATTAAAAAATAATTAAAAATTAAATTTAATTAATTTTAATTATAAAAATATTAAAATAATAAAATAATTTTTATTAAATTATTTTTTTTATTAATATTTAAAATGATATTTTTATTAAAAAAATAATTTTAAAGCATGAGACTCGACTTAAGTCTGCTTAGAAGTCAAGGAGTGGGGGACAAGATGGGAGGCGTCCCGCGACTTGTCTTCATTGCATGATTAATGTTGTGGGGACAATCCTGCTTTATGTAGATCAGGTTTTAACCACAGTTGCAGTACTGTGTTTTGCGTTCAAACGATAAAGTTTCATTGTTTTGATCAAAGGATATTTAATTTTATTCGATTTAGTTAATGATTTTAAAAATTTTTGGTTTATATTTATTAATTTAATTACTTTTAATTTAATAATTAAAATAATTAAATTTTATTATTTTATTTATATTTTTAAAGTTATTTAATTATTTTTTAAAAAAATTTAATTATTTCCTTAGATCAATAATAAAATAAATGATATAATATAATAAATTAATAATTATATATTTATTTTAATAATATAATAAATAATATAATATAATAAATTTATAATTTTATATTTATTTTAATAAAAAATAATTTATATAATATATACCTTTATTATATTTATCAATTAAACTAAACAGGTAAAACATTTAACAAGGAATCCTCAAAATTTTTAAAATATTTACTTTACTTTTCCTGCATTTACTGTGAATACGAGATATTGTTTTCGAGTTTAAACGTGAAAATAAAGGTAGTAATAATTCAGTTATATAAATTAAAGAATAATATTTAATTTTTTTTTTGTATTTATAAGAAAATTTTAATTTAATTTAAAATTTTTTATTTGTGTCTAATTTAGCCTAAATTTGAGGAAGGTGTAACCCATTTATTATTTTGATGGGGGAGTTATATTTTTTTTAAGTTTTCAAATATTTTTAAAGTTAATTATTTTTTAATGTTAATTATTTAGTTAATTATTTTTTATCTTAATTAATTAACTATAATTAGTTATTTTTATATTTTTCCTTTTTAATATTAATTAATAATATAAAAGATAATATTTTTATATTTTTAATTTTATTTAATTATAATTTTCTAATTTTAAATTAAAAAAATAAAATACAAAAATCATTTTTTTTTCATTTAAATAATTAAAATTAATTATAGTAATAATTTTTAATTTTAATTAATTATATGAAAATATAAAAATATATTTTTATATTTTCAGTTTAATTAATAATATAAAATAATAAAAATAATATCTTTATTTTTTTATTTAAATAATTATATAATATAAAAAATATTTTATTACCTTATAAATAAATCGAAACGAGTAGAAATAACTTGAACTCAAACTTTATATTTCATACGATATTAGTGTAGCGACTAAAATTACAACTTTTAAGGATTTGTTTAATATTACTGCTTAAAAAATCATTTCTTTAAATATATTAGGTGAAAAGTATTAAAAAATAATTAAAAATTAAATTTAATTAATTTTAATCATAAAAATATTAAAATAATAAAATAATTTTTTTTAAATTATTTTTTTAAAAATATTTAAAATAATATTTTTATTTAAAAAAATAATTTTAATCTTTAAAATTTAATGTCAAATTGGGCTTAAGTCTAGTCAGAAGTCATGGAGTGGGGGACACGATGGGAGGCGTCCCGCGACTTGTCTTCATTGCATGATTAATGTTGTGGGGACAATTCTGCTTTATGTAGATCAGGCTTTAACCACCGTAGCAGTACTGTGTTTTGCGTTCAAACGATAAAGTTTCATTGTTTTGATCAAAGGATATTTAATTTTATTCTTTAAAAATATGTTTTTATATTTTCAGTTTAATTAATAATATTAAATAATAAAAATAATATTTTTATTTTTTTATTTAAATAATTATACAATATAAAAAATATTTTATTATTAAAAAATAATTAAATATTAAAAAATAATACGTATTAATTAATTAAATTAATTTAAATATAAATAAAAATTTATAAATTAAATTAAATTAAAAAATAAAAATAAAATAAATTAAACTTAAAGGACAAATTGAATTATTCCCATAAATTAATGTGGTGTACATGAGTCCTGTTTTTGTTGATTCAAACTAGCGTTTCGTGTGCGTAACATCAACGCTGAAGACTTGTGTCTCGTCAATCATGGACCACTGTGCGTGTTCTTACCTTACGAAAAAAAGAAAAAAAAAGAAAAATCATGGACCACCATATTGAGAAGCAATGATTTGTCAATTTCGTATAAGTTGTTTTGATATTGGTAGCACGCCGAAGACTAGCACTTTCAAAAAATGATTTTCTTCATTTCTATTTTAATTAAAACTCTTATTTCTATTTTATAATTTAGGATCTATTTCATATTAATTTAAAACTCTAAAATTTCTTTTATATTAGAATTGGTTTTCTAATTTAAGTTCTACTTTGATTAAGTTTTAAATTCTATAATTATTTTTTATATTTTTATTATGTATAAATTTTTAAATTTTTCCTTTTTATTGTATAAGTAAGTATGAGAAGATATAATTAATATTAAATTATATTGTATTAATTTGACATAATATGATAATTTAATAAAATTTAATATAACTCAACTCATTCAATATAATTTAATAATATAATTTGAAATAACCTAATATTACTTATTTCATATGTTTTCACATAATTTAATAATTTTTAATATTTATAAATTAAAATAATATATAAATTTAATAATGTATAAAATTATATAATCTAACGTTAAATGAATAAGTGATACTTCAATATAGCTAATTAATATTTAAAAAAAATTGGAAAACAATATAATTTTTTAACTTTTGATATAAATTAAATAAATTTTGATAAAGAAAATAAAAATCAACTATAATAAATCTTTAATATAATAAATAATTAAGTTTATACTTACTAATTTAGCTCAAAATTTATTATCTAAAAACATCAACAATAAATTTGTACTCTAGGTTTAAACAAACCTATATTTGAAACCCTTTAACAGCATTAAAATTTTTCTAGGACATGGTTCACTGGTTGATTACATTAAACTCGATTGAGATGGCCAATTTACTAATTAATCAGTCAGTTGGCTTAATTTGTATAAACTTAAAAATTTAATGTCTTTTAACATTTCAAGTTAATATAAACACATTAGGCAGTCACACGAAAAGTCGCTAGACTTTGTTCGCATAATACAAACACATCTGTAACTGTAATATGACAGGCAACTTCGCATAATTTATCTGTAACTGTAGCACCCTCTTCATTCATTTTCCTTCACCATTTATTAATATTAGGTCATTTAATTTTTTTGCTTATCCATTTTTATTTAAATTATATTGAATAAATTATTGGATTATGTACTTGAATAATTAATGCTAACTTGCATAGTAATTTCATTGGATTATGTACTTGAATAATTGGAAAAAAATTGAAATTAAAAAAATAAAAGACAAACCTCAATTCCCTTTGTTTTTGGCTCGTGAGAACCCCCTCCACACCTCAATTCCCTTTCTTCTTCCCTTCTTTCTCTTCCTCAAGCAACACCCACCAATGCCGACCACTGTAAAAAACTGATCTTCTTTCCTTCTGGCAACATCGATAAAGGCAGGGGAACAATCAAATGGCATCAATGATGGTACTAAGGACATTTTTCCCTCTCAGTGATGTGCGACGAGACAAGATCTTCGGACTGCCATATTGACCATTTCCAGCAAACAATGCAGGCGAGACAAGCACCAATCAACTTCCCTTTGCCCTAGCTTCATTTTTCAATCAATGATGTTCAAGTTGGTGGAATTTTCCGTTGAGGAGAAGGGAATGAATTAGAGTAGTTATCATGAAATTAAATAAATTTTAATAATAATATTTTATCTTCTTCAATTGCGCAATTAAATGTACACCCACATTTTGTTAAATGAGATTTTAAGAGTTTAATAGTTATACTTTTATAAAGTTTAAGTATCAAATAGGATGAACTAAAGCTGAAGCTACAAAGTGACTTTTTGTACTAAGATAAGTAGTTAAATACTTACACTTTTATAAAGTTTAGATATTAAACGGGATACAACTAAAAGTGAAGCTACCAAGTGACTTTTGGTGGAATCAGCCAAAATTTTAAAATATACAAAAATTTTATCTAAATTTTTTAAAATTTTAAAAACTTCTTGTAATTTTATTCTTTCTTCTTTCGAAATATTCTTTCCTTTCATTTTCTAGCTAATCCAACCTTATTAATACCATCAACTAATTCAAAATATTATTTTTCATAGTGCATCAAAATGCTTAGTAATTTGATCAAATTGGATGATTTTAATCATATATTCTCTTTTTACTATTACTAAATCTAATCACTATTTGATACTAGATTATTATCAAAATAAAATTATGGAAGTGTTAATAAATATGATAATATTGAATTTTTAACGGTAGATATATAAAAGTTAAAAAATAAAGTTAAAAATTTGATCGTTGAAAATTTAATAAAATTTTAATGATTTTAAAAATTTTGATCAATTCTATCAAAATTAAAAAAATTAGATAAAATTATCAAAATACGATAAAATTTAACTTTTTTTTTTCAATAGGTGTTTTTAATAGATATAATTAAATTTATGTAAGCTTAAACTACCATTTATCATTTGTTATGCTCCATATATTAATGACAAGACAATAACTGTATTATTATTATTATTATTATTATTATTATTATTATTATTATTATTATTATTTACTTCCATATTTTTGCTCTCTATATATGATTCTTTCGACGTAATTGCATTGATTGAAATATCTATCATCATTTTGCTACTGATATAGTTTTTTAACAATATCAAACTATAAGACCAAATATTTATGTTAAATCTGTTTTATAATATTTAAGTTAAAAAATTTTTAAAAAATATATAAAAATCTTGCTTGAGCTTTAAAAAATAATGACAAATTATAATTATTTGCATTAAAAAACTAAAATTTTGCTAAATAAAAATGGAAGTAGAATTTTTAAGTGGATAAAATTCATGAGTGGAACTCTTTGGCATCATATATGGAAAAGCTATTTTCAAACTCCGAAGATTCTTTTGAGGACCCAAGAAGTTGCTCTGCTCCTTCTGCTAATTAATTCATGAGTATAACTCTTTGGCATCATATGGGAAAAAAACTAACTCTGAAGACTTCTGTGAGGACCCGAGAAATTGCTCTGCTCCTTCTGTGTCAAAGTAGAAGCATTATCTGTATGTAAGTGATCTCTGTGTCACTTGTTGATCGTCTCTCTCTATCTCTCTCCCTTTCTGTCAGCTCACAGAATGATTTGTAGTCGAAGGATCCTTTTAGCTGGATATGCAGCTCTTCTTTTTCTGGTGTTGATTCTCCAAGGTTGCTACGCTAGAACAAGCAACAACTGCACCACATTTTGTGGCAATATCCGCAACATTAGCTACCCTTTTCGATTGAAAACCGATCCTGAAAGCTGCGGCCACAAAGAGTATGAACTTACTTGTGAAAACAACCTTCCAGTAGCATACTTGGATTCGGCAAAATATTACGTTGAGTCTATCAATTACAATAACTACACAATTCGAGTGGTGGATGCCCGTGTCCAAAAGGATAATTGCTCCTCCATCCCTCGCCATTCTTTGAATACATTCTATAACAGATATTGGGAAATTCCAAACTTCGTTTGGCCACAAGTAGTCTCCTATGAGAAGGAATACTATCAGAGGTTAATTTTCGTAAACTGTGAAGATCCAGTACAGAGTTCTCCACTTTATGTGGATGCTTCTTCTTGCATCAATAATTCTGGTCATTGGTATGTAATGGTTGGGCCCCCAAATTTATCGGATTTGGAGGACTCGTGCCGAATAGAGCAGATAGCTATGCAATCTATAATGCCGAAAGAAGTGAAGAACATTTCATATAAGGATCTTCACCGCATTATGTCATACGGATTTGAGCTTTCATGGTTATACGGTTGCTGTGACAACTATAAGGAAAACCTCTGCAACACACCGGATTATTTCATAGACTATTGCCGTACTTATGGTACGTCATTTTTTCATAGCTTCTTAAATTTGATACTCAAATATTGATATTCGTATCAATTTAGATTGTGTTTTGAGGTTGTGATATTGCAATTTAGAATCTTAATAGTTTTTAAGGCTTATTTGATTTAACAAATAACGGTCAGAAGCCTGCTATTGTTAATTAGTGGCTAACGGCTATAGCTAACTGCTTACAATCAATGATCATAATTAATTATCAAATATTTTTGCATAAATTAAATTATTTAAATTTTTTTACATGTTAGTCTATCATTCTAATGTCTGAAATCAAATTAGTATATAAATATATTTTGAATCATTATTGGTTAAATATTGAATCACTTTTTGAAAAAATTATTATTTACAAAATACTTTAAATTGAACGAATAAAACCTTAGTCAATATCAAATAAAAAAAATAAAAAGAAACAAATATGATTCTTAAAAATGAAAAATAAAAAATATAAATATAAATGAAAAAAAAAACTGTGATTGATGGGAGAAGGGCACGAAAGAGGAGTTTGGCGTATGAAAGAAAAATTATGCTACATTTTTTCTCTCTTATATTTCTTTTTTTTTTTTAATTTTTTTTATTGATAACATTTACTCGATTAATTACTGGATACTAACTGATATTTCTCTTTCTTAACGTAGGTAGAGTAGAGGAGTACATTAAATACGACGCATCGGGTGAGGAATTGTTTTACTTTATTGTTCTGCTACCCTTTCAATACAATATGTTTAGTCTTGAGGGTTCACGTGTATTTGATTTACGATTCTATTTTCAAGGTTTCTTTTTTCCTTTCTCGATGATAACTTATATAAGAAAAATATTTTTTATAAAAATATATTTTATTATTTAATTATAATATTAAATTAATAATAGATGTTTATTTTATATATATATATATAAATATTTTTATATTCTAATAAGATTGTCAAATTTTAAAAAATACCTTTTTATTTAAAAAAAAAGAAGTTATTTTCTTTAAAAATGATTTAGTTTTTTATTTAACTAGAAAAATATTTTCTGTAACTATTTTTTGAGTTCTCTAAACTCTGAAAAATGCAGTAAATATTTTCAGGAAAATATTTTCCATAAAGAAAACCTAAGTAATCGCTGCTTAATTTTGATTATTTTGGAGAATTTATATTTTAATAATTATTTTTGAATCATAAAGGAAAAGAAAAGAAAAAAATTTTGTTATAATCTTAATATCCGCCAACATGTATAATCTTCAGATGACAAAATCAACATGATTTTGCCCACTTGTGTATGTTGTCAATTAGCTGTGAAATTTTCATAAATTGATGAACTTATGCTTATTAGGGTAGTGAGTACTGCTAATTTAAGAGTTTAGGACTTAATTGTGGCGAAAAAAGTATTTTTTTAAAACAAAAATTATAATATATATCTAAATTAATCAGTACAAAAATAAAAATAAATTTTTATGCTAAGTGCACTTCCAGCTTTTCATTTTGCAAGGTGCAAGGAAGAATGTTCAAAACTTTGTGCTCTTTATGCATTTACTTTATGTATCCTCGTCAACTTTTATTTATTTATTTGTTTTTGTAACATCACCTCTTTTTAACTCCTGAGAGTTGTTATTATTATTATTTTGCAGAAATATTTTATTGCCTATTTCATCCACGTGAGTATGGTAAGAATCATTCTATTTTCTTCATTAGTAAAGTAGAGAGATCGGGATAGCTAAATCCCTTTTTCTTTTTTAATTTTCCTTATTTGAAGTTAACATATCTAAGTTTATCAGATATGTTATTTTTTTTAATTATTAATAATAATAATAAGTTAAAAATCATTGCTTATATATGGTTGTAATAGTACCTGCAGGTGGCAATAAGGCTGAGCAGAAATGTATTATAACCAAAAAGTTAATTGAATCATTCTAATTTGTTTTTTGGTTAATTGATTCAGTTTTTGAGTTTGGATCAATTATTAAGATTAAAACCTTGAAATAACCAAACCAAACATATATAAGGGGTACTATGTCATTTTAGCTAGTTGTCTTCCTTCTTTAGAAGCTTGTTGCCTTCTTCTTTCTCATCCTCTTTGTCCACCAAAGCTAAAGCACATACACTCTCTTCTATGTCAACAACAAAAAACGCAGACATTCTTTCTCCTTTTTGTCAACAAATTTAGACTGCTAAACACCATAGAAGATACCAATTGCTCTTAAGCTTCTCTCTTTCTCTCAACTCCCTTGGTCTCGTTTGCCTTGGTCCCTCCTTCCCTTCATTGTCTCTCCTCCTTATCATTTAAGCAAATCAAAATCCCAAAAAAGCTTTTAGTCTCTCTCTTATCACGTCTTGATCCCCACTTCTACTCTCGTGATGCTACTCTACTGCCTTCTTCCTTCTCCATTTTTGTTCTTTGTTGTTTGGCTACTAGCTAGAGCCCGTATCTTCTTGATCGTATTAAGGGTTTCTCATCTTCATCATCAATTCTCTCTCTATGAACCAAATGCAAACTCATCGATTCTTCTCTTGCCAAGTTCATGTGCCAACCACTACTAAGATGAGATCTAAAAAAGCTACCACGCCCATTCTGACGAAGGACAAAATTGTTGAAGGATTTGTGATAATATGCTTATTCAAAATCACAGAGGCTACGCATCGGGTGAGGAATTGTTTTACGTTATTACACTGCTACCCTTTCAATGCAATATGTTTAGTCTTGAGGGTTCATGTGTATTTGATTTACAATTCTGTTTTCAAGGTTTTTTTTTTTTAATTTTTTATAACTTATATATGAAATTATATTTTATTATTTAATTATAATATTAAATTGATAATAAATATTTATTTCATACATGTATAAAAATTTTTAAATTTTAATAAAATTATCAAATTTTAAAAAATAATTTATTATTTAAAAAAAAAGTTTTTTCTTTTGAAAATAATTTAATTTTTCATTTGATCAGAAAAATATTTTCTGCACTCATTTTTTGAGTTCTCGAAACTCTGAAAAATTTTAAAAAAATATTTTCCATAAAAAATACCTAAGTAATCGCTGCTTAATTGGAGATTTTATTTTTTTTTTTAGATTTATATTTTAATAATTGTTTTTGAATCTTAAAAGAAAAGAAAAGAAATTTTGTTTTAATCATAATATCCGTCAACATGTATAATCTTCAAATGACAAAATCAACATGATTTTGCCCAATTGTGTATGTCATTAATTAGTTGTGAAATTTCCATAAATAGATAAACTTATGCTTATTAGGGTGCAGTGTGAGTACTGCTAATTTTACGAGTTTAGGACTTAATTATAGCGAAAAAGTTTTTTTTTTAAATAAAAATTATAATATATATCTAAAATTAATTAGCATAAAATAAAATAAAATAAAATTTTACGGCTTTTCACTTTGGAAGGCGCAAGGAAGAATGTTCAAAACTTGGTGTTCTTTTACACATTTACTTTTTGTATCCTCATCAATTTTTGTTTATTATTATTAATTTTTTATTGATAACATCACCTCTTTTTAACTCAAGAGATCCATTATTATTATTTTACAGAGACACTTTATTTTCTCTTTCATCTACGTGAGTACGGTAAGAACAGTGAGAACCATTCTATTTTCCTGAGTAGTAAAGGAATGAGATGAGGACAGATAAATCTCTTTTTCTTTTTTAATTTTCTTTATTTGAAGTTAACATGTCCACAACAAAAAACGTAGACCATTTTTTCTCTTTTCGTAAATAAATGTAGACTGCTAAACCCCATAGAAGATACCAATTGCTCCAAAACTTCTTTCTCTCATCTCCCTCGGTCCTTCCCTCCCTTCATTGTCCCTCCTCCTTATTGTTTAACCAACCAAAGCTTCTAGTCTTTCTCTCATCTCGTCCTGATCTCCATTTCTGTTCTCATGACGCTTTAGTATGATCTACTGCCTTTTTCCTTCTCCACTTCTACTCTTTGTTTTTTGCACAGCCAAGCCATGCACTTTTCTCAGTTTGCATAGCCAAGCTATGCAGTTCACTGCCTCACTTGAAAACTTCAATTTTTCTAAGTTATTTCAATTCCACACGGCCTATGCATAAACATAAGTCACTTTCCACAGCGTTGCCTTGCACTCAATTGTCTAAATTGTTTTGCCAAAATGACCCAATTATCACTTAAATTCCAAAAATAAATGTCTTTAGCACCTAAAATTAGGGATGGCCACGGTTCAAGAACCGCCGGTTACGGTTCCTGAACCCTCGGTTTAGGTTCAATGAAATCATGAACCTGAACAAAACCGCCAGGGGACGGTTTGGAAGACGGTTACTGAACCGCCGATTCCGGTTTGAGCCCCAGTTTAAAATGGTTTGAAGGGTTGTTCGAAAAAGAATGGTTCAAGACAGTTTGGAGGACGGTTTGGAAGCGGTTTAGGGATGGTTTAAGGGTAGCTTAGACAAAAAAAATTAGAGAAAAATTTTATTGATTCAAAATTTAAGTTATATTTGTAAAAATATTTTAATTTTTCTTAGAAATCTTTCAATCAAAATAAAATAAGAAAAAAAAAAAAGAAAAAAAATAATTTATCTTTAAGAAAAATTTTATAAATAAAGACTTGAACCTGTAAAAAACTAGAGATGAAATTAATTTTTTTTAAAGAAATTAGCAAAAAGTGTATGAACTTAATTTTGCCTAAATATCCTTTTAGGATTTAGAGGAAAAAAAATTTTTAGTTCTATTACTTGCCTTTTTTTAAAAATTATATAATAATTGATAATTAAAAAGTATAAAAGAGAAAAAAATTAAAATAGAGGGTATTGGAAATTTTATTGAGGATTTAAAGTAATAACAAAGTAATTGAGATAGTATTGAAAATTTCAGTAAGTATATAAAATAATAAAGTAGGAAAATTGAGAGAGTATTGGAAATTAAAATGAGTGTAGAAAATAATTATTTAGAGAATTTGAGAAAAATTGAAAAAATATTAAGAATTGAAGAAAATGCAGAGAATAATTGTGTAGAGAATTAATGATATATATAAATGAATTAGGAGTGATATAACATATTTATTGAATTTTTTTATATTTAAATCGCCGATTTAATTCGGGTCGAAATCGTCGGTTCAATCCGGTTCGAAACCGCTGGTTCACGGTTCTTAAAAAATATGATCCTGAACCAAACTGCAGAAAGACGGTTTCAGTCCGGTTCAAAGCCAGTTTCGGTTTTGACCGGTTTTGGTCCGGTTTGGACCGAACTGGTTCCGGTTCAAAACCGGACCATGGCCGCCCCTACCTAAAACCATCAAACACTAAAAATCAAAGTGAAAACATAAGAAACACAATTAAGACTTAATTTAGCAATAGATATCAACAAAAACACTACAGAAATATAATGAAAATAACACCAAATTTACTATAAAAATGCAGCATATCATTATGTCAATGCACTACTCCATGAAAATGCAACCCATGAGGAAGAGGAAGAAGTGGAAAGATGAGGATAAGAGCTTTGGGGCGGCGCTTCCTTACCTAGTCGAATCCCTTCCCCCCTCCCATTTCCTTTTACCTGCTTGATTCCTTAATCTTCTAGATTCTTTATGTTTTTGGATGTGAGAAAAAGGGAGATTGAGGTTGTGAAAACATGGTTGAAGAAAAGAAAATGAAGCTTGGAGGTGAGTTTTGGAGAGCTAGAGTTCTTCTTGTGGGAGAGATTGGGTTTGGAAGAGATGGAAAATTAAGGTGAAGAGAGAGGAAAAAATGATAGAGAGGGAGTGTCCTAAGTGGCCGGCTCCCCTATCTTATTTTCTTCTCTTTTGTCTTTCAAAAATGCATGGAGGTAGTGAAATGTGTCCTCATTGGAGTGGTAGTGAAAAGTTGCATCATTAAGCCTCTCTTGCAGAGGAATTTCTCTATTTAGATCCTTGGGTGATTATTTTATTAAGGATCACTTTTCCAATGAATGCCCATTTCATTAATTATTATTTTGAGTCTATTTGTAATCTATTAACTAAAGCTTCTTCTCTTTAGGCTTACTGAGTTTGAGTTTTAAAAAGGAGCCTAGTAACACAAATTTTCTGATAATTACTTTTATAATTGCTAACCCTCGTATCCATTGGCTCTATAATATTTAAAATTTATAACTACATTGGTAAGTCACTGAAAATAAATATATTCTATTGTAAAGATGGCAAGACCTTAAAATATGTTTGGATAGAGTGTATGAATTTTTTTTTTTAAATATGGTAAAGTAAGATAATAGAAGTTAAGATTACAAAACCTCCCGAATCAATTAATTTGGTAAGTTAAAAAAAATAGAGTTTTTGAAAGTTTTTAAATCCCTAAGAACATTACATTCCTTGAAAAACCTTACTCCCAAAAAAACTTACTATTTTAAAAACCCATACTTTTTAACAAAAGATGATGAATTTTAAAACTTATACTACACTTTCAAAAATTTCCTCCAAGTATAGTGTTAAGGCAATTAGTTTCTAGTGTCACTATTAATTGGAAAAAAATTTTAATTTATCCTGAAGATAATACATTTAACAGTATTAAATCATAGAAATTTAATTAATCACAAGACTATTCTGTAGTTGGATTTTCGAAAATGTTACAAAGTATGATTGATGGAGACCATAGAAACATGTATTCTTGTAAGCGTATCGTAGCGGACTATAATCAATTGGCTAGTTATAAGTTTTTGATTTCCGCACACTAATCTCTGTCTATTAATGTTGTAGGAATTGGGGATACATTTGAAAGTGCCAATGGTAAGAACCTTTTCTTTCTTAATTTTCATAGCTGTTAATTATAACAAGTTGTTAAAATATAGCTTTTAGACTTGTCATGAGTAAGAAATTGCAATTAATTACTATTTTTTATTTAGATTTAAACCCTAATTCTAATTATATGATAACCTAATTAATTAATTATACCCTATAAGACATAAATCCCATAACTTAAGAACCTCTCCACATTATGATTTAATTATAATTAAATGTTATAATATAGTTTTCAATTTTATTTTGTTAATTTTAAGATATATAATCCTTGAATTTCTACAATTAAATAAAAATAATAAAAAATTAAAAAAATTAAAAATTCCAGAATTAAAATAAATAATAATCAAATATTTAATATTCTCATATAACTGTTTTGATATTAATAAATTTTTTTATAGTTTTAAAACTTGATAAAATATCATAATCTCACCTTAATTATAAAATAAACTCTATTATTGGTTAAATTCTTAATGAGAATATATTTATATCTCTATTTTGACCTTAATCTTGATATTTCACAAGTTATATATATATATATATATATATATATATATATATATATATATATATATATATCTTAATTAATCTTGATATTAATTAGTGAAGTGTTTTAATCTGACTAAAAAGCATTCTTTCTTTGTACTAATGATTTGCTTCCAATCATTGTCATTCTTTAACTTGAATTTTTTTTTTCCTTTATTTGACAGTTTTGTTCTGGGACTTACAAAGGTTGCCCAGTGGTAAGTGCACTTCTACTTTGATGTATTGTATGTTTAATATAATAATAATAATAATAATAATAATAATAATAATAATAATAATAATAATAATAATAATAATAATAATAATAATGATAACATATGAGCATTACACCGGCCAACATAAATTTATTGTAATAGTCTAGAAATGTAAGAATAAGCAAAAATACTAGTAGTTATTATTTATCCGTAAGCTTTAGAATTTGATCTAATTAGTAAATATGGGTATGCTCCAAAATTATTACTATTTAAATAGTTCTATTTTTTCTAGATAAAAAAAAAGTTATCAATGATATTGAAATAATTTTTAAATTCTGAGATTTTGAATATAATTTCTAATTAAAATCAAATTAAATTAAAAAATATTACTAGAAGAAGTAAGTTTTGAGATGACTGATGCACATATTTTGCATAGTCATTTAGGTCTAATTTCACAATCATTTTATTTGGTTATTAGTCATTTTTTAGCTAATTTCATTAGTTATTTAGTTAGATTTCCATAATTGTCAACTTTTGATTAATTTGTAATTTTTTGCTTTGTTTGTAGGAAAAATGGTGTTTTTGAAGGACTAAAGAGAATTTTGCCATTGAGGAGTGTCTTCTACAGCAAAAAGATGCCAAAAGCAAGTTTTCAAGCTAAAATATGCATAGACCAAACTGTGCATAACTTGCCGCATAAGCTATGCAGTTCTGCATAAGGAGGAAGACCACTGTTCCAGAACCAGCCGAAATGTGCATAAGGAGACTGCATAGCCTATGCACATTCTCGCCTCCCTTATGCAGATTCACGAAATTGTGCATAACCTATGCACCAAGTCATGCAGCTTCGCATAAGTGACCCAAAACCAGCCGAAAACTGCATAAGGGACTGCATAAGTGCAGTCCCATAAAGAGTTCATTAATGAGCTGGCAGAAGATTCCCTCAATGTATTCCTCCTGGAACATACTATTTTAGGGCTCCATGTTAGAAAAATGCTATATATAGTCCCATTTTCTCATTTTAGAGGAGAGGCAAGGAGCAAAGAAAGAAAGGAGGAGGCTAAGCAGAATTTGAGGAGTCATTTTCACCTTCCACACCATTTTTAACCAAGATTTGCAGATTTCTTCCTTGCTTTACATTTTTCCACATTTCTAGTGTTTAATTTCTTACTTCTTAGCTTAGATTAAAGCTTTATTTCCATTTAAACTCATCATAGCTTGTAAGCATTATGGATAGTGAGTAGTTTACTTTTGATTCTGGAGTAAGGGTTGTAATATTTGAGATATTTTGTGGATTTTGATTGGGTAATCCATATTTTGTGGTCTTAATGAGTTTTATTCATTTCTTGTATGCTTAATGACATGCTTAATGTAGGATCCCATTGAGTAATGTTCTTAATCCATGGTTGAAGCACCGAAAGGAGAAGGCCTTGTGATAGATAATCAGGAAATTGGACTTAATTAACTTAGACCTAGAAATAGGCTAAGGATTAAGAGGATTCACAGATTAATTAAGGAACTTAATGGGTCTTAATTAATTCTAACTCCACGAAAGTAGGATTAGTTTGATTAAGGCACTCTTTGTCTCACTCGAAAGGGAATTCAAAGGATTTAAGAATTAATCTCCTTAAAACTCATAAGTTTCATAAGATTGGACAACCAATTTAAAATCCCAAAATAGCTCGAATATGAAACCACGAACTCCTAATCATCTTTTACCATTGTTAATTTCTAATCGAATTTAATCATTTGCCATTTTAAATATTGCCATATTTGAACTTGCTTATTTCTATTTGATGCAAATTTTAGTTTAATTAATACATTTTTGAGTAGAATATTAATTTTGCACATTTAGATTTCATACTCCATTACCCATTAATTCATCATTTTAATCTCATAAATACTTCAATTTAGTCAACTTTTATATCGAAAATTCAATCATTAACACACCTCCTCGTGGGATCGATATTTTTCTATACTACTTGTACGACCCGTGCACTTGCGGTTGGGACGCATCAAGTTTTTGGCGCCGTTGCCGGGGAGTTGTTTGTTTAAGATTGAATTCTTGATTATTTTAGTTGTTTTTTAGTTTTATCTCTGTTATCTTTTCATTTTGTGTTTGTTTGTTCTTTTTCAGGTACTCTTAATCTTTTATGAGAAGAGCTAGAAGCACAAGTGATACATCCTTATTATTCAACCCTGAAATTGAGAAATTTTGTAAGGCCAACAAGAAAGAAACCAGAAAAAGAAAAGAAGCCTTGATAGAAACTGAATTAGAAGCAGACATGGCTGATGAAAGAATTAGAATTGGTGTTGGTAATGCTGGAAATGGTCAAAATAATGAAAATGCAGCCCATGGTGAAGAGGTAGTAAATGCTAATCTGCCTAGGGGGAGTATGATGGATCATGCTTTTCCACGTTTTGATGACTTGAGAGAGAGCATAGCAAGACCAAGGATTGATGCAAATAGTTACAAGATGGATTTTGGAGTCCTTCAAATGATTCAGAATTCTCAATTTGGGGGTCATCCTTCTGAAAATCCACACACACACCTGAAGAAGTTTGCTATGATTTGCGACATGCAAAAACAACCTGGAGTGTCTGATGATGCAGCAAGATTGAAGCTATTCCCATTCTCTTTGAAAGATAGAGCATTGGATTGGCTTGATTCTTTACCTCACAACTCCATTACAAATTGGGAGCAACTAACTGATGCATTTCTTGCACAATATTTTCCACCTGGAAAAACTCAAGAGCTGAGGAATCAAATGACTTTGGACCAAGAGAAGATGAAACTCTCTATGAATCATGGATGAGATGGAAGGAATTAGAGAGATTATGCCCACATCATGCCATTCCAAAATGGATGATAAATCAGAATTTCTACACAAATGTCACTCCTGCAATCAGAGGAATTATTGATGCTCAAACAGGAGGAGAATTTATTATAAAGCATGAAGATGAAGCTTATGAGTTATTAGAGAAAATTGCAAAGAATACTCATCTTTGGAGTAGTCCAAGAGGACCAGCTCCAACTCAGAAAAGGCAAGCTGCTGGAATGTATGATCTTGATCCATTCAACATGATTAATGCAAAATTTGATGCACTTACAAATGTCCTTGCTAAGAAGATGGAAGATTTGAGTATGTTGGTTAGTTCAACATCATCAGCTGGAAGTTCACAACAAGTGGCTTATGCAGAGGAAACTACCAGCTGTGGAGTAGATTATGGAGAACAAGCAGCATATGTTGGTAATTATGGAAACAAGCAAATGGGGAATCCTTATTCTCAAACTTACAATCCAAATTGGAGGAATCATCCCAACTTTTCATGGGGCAATCAGCAAAATCAAGTTCAAAATCAAATTTTCAACCACAACAAAGAGAGTCAAGTACCATATCAGCAAAATAGGCAACCATTGCCCAATTTTCAGCAGAAAAATATGAACCCTCCACCAAAACAGCAAGAACGAAATTCCACGACTGAAGCTTTATTGCAACAGATTCTTGCCAACCAAAATAAGCATGATGAGGAGATGAGAGAGGTGAAAGCAAGGCTGGAACAAATGCAAACACACAACAGAATGCTGGAAAACCAGATTGCACAACAAGCATCTTCCTCAAGTGCCAAATCTTTTGGAAAGCTTCCAAGTCAACCAGAAAATCCAAGAGAGCATTGTCAAGCTATTACTTTAAGAAGTGGTAAAGTTATAAATGGTGAGAAGAGTGAAAACAGTGAGAAGAGAGAAAATGAAAAAGGAACTGATGAGAGTGAAAAACAAGAAAGTGCAGAAAAATGTAAGGAGAAATTTGAAGAGAAAGAAGAGAAATATATACCTCCTGAGCCCTACAAGCCACAACTTCCCTTTCCACAAAGATTTCACAAAGCCAAGCTTGATAGGCAATTTGGGAAGTTCTTAGAGGTTTTGAAGAAACTTTACATAAATGTGCCTTTTGTTGATGCTCTTTCAAAAATGCCCTCTTATGCAAAATTCTTGAAAGAAATTCTCTCAAACAAGAGAAAACTTGAAGATGATGAAACTGTAGCTTTGACAGAAGAATGTAGTGCTATCCTCCAAAGGAAACTTCCTCCAAAGCTTAAGGATCCAGGGAGTTTTTCAATTCCATGCCACATTGGAGAGTCTTGTTCTACAAAAGCTCTATGTGATTTAGGGGCCAGTGTTAGCCTTATGCCCCTTTCTATCTATGAGAAGCTCAACATGGGAGATCTAAAGCCAACCCACATTTCTCTTGATTGGTAGTGAGAACAATCAAGTATCTGAAGGGAATATGGAGAATTTGCCCCTGAAGGTTGGAAAGTTCTATATACCTGTTGACTTTGTCATCTTGGACATGGAGGAAGATTCCAATATTCCAATTATATTGGGGAGACCCTTTCTAGCTACAGCAGGAGCATTGATTGATGTGAAAGGAGAAAAGCTTACTCTTAGGGTTGGTGAAGAGCAATTAATTTTCAATATTAATAACTCTATGAAGAAGCATCATTCTGAAGCTGATACTTGCTTGAGAGTTGATATTATTGATAAGCTGGTTGAAGAACACTTCAGGAAGAAATATCCAGAAGATCCACTTGAAAATTGTTTGGTTCATGGAGGAGGCATAGACTATGACAACCCTCATGAAGCTGCATATACTCAACACTTAGAGGGAAGTCCACCATTCATTTCTGCTCCAGTTTTTCAACTCATACAAAAGGAAAAAGCAGAATTTAAGCAATCATCATTCAAGGAAGAAGATGCACCTAAGGTAGAACTTAAGCAACTTCCTTCTCAGCTCAGGTATGAATTTCTTGGCACTAATAACACTTATCCAGTAATTGTAAATGCAAACTTGAGTACTTTAGAAGTTGATAAGTTGTTAAGAGTGTTGAGACAATTTAGGAAAGTTTTGGGATACACCATAGATGACATTAAGGGAATAAGCCCACACTTTTGCATGCATAGAATCAGTTTGGAAGAAAATTGTAAACCATCTATTGAACATCAAAGGAGGTTAAACCCAAATATGAAAGAAGTTGTTAAAAAGGAAATTTTGAAGTTGCTTGATGCAGGGATCATATATCCCATCTCGAAAGATGCCAGGTGAGCCCAGTACATGTTGTCCCAAAAAAGGGTGGAATGACAGTGGTCAAAAATGAAAATAATGAATTAATTCCCACTAGAACGGTGACTAGTTGGCGAATGTGCATAGATTACAGAAAATTAAATGTTGCCACTAGAAAAGATCATTTTCCACTTCCCTTCATTGATCAAATGTTGGAAAGACTAGCTAGGCATTCTTACTTTTGCTATTTAGATGGATATTCAGGTTTTTTTCAAATCCCTATCCATCCAAATGATCAAGAGAAAACCACTTTTACTTGTCCATATGGAACCTTTGCTTATAGAAGGATGCCATTTGGGTTGTGTAATGCACCAGCCACTTTTCAGAGGTGCATGATGGCAATCTTCTCAGATTTCATTGAAGACATAATGGAGGTTTTTATGGACGATTTTTACTTATGGATCTTCATTTGATATATGCTTGGCTAACCTTTCTAAAATTTTGCAATATGTGCGATAATCGACCTTGTGTTAAACTGGGAAAAGTGTCATTTCATGGTTCAGGAAGGGATAGTGCTTGGACATTTGGTGTCTAACAGAGGAATAGAGGTTGATAAAGCCAAAGTTGAAGTGATAGAGAAGATGGCTCCTCCTACCAATGTCAAGGGAATTCAAGTTTCCTAGGACATGCCGGGTTCTCTGACGCTTTATTAAGGATTTTTCTAAAATAGCTAAACCTTTGTCTAATTTGTTAAGTAATGACACACCATTTGAATTTGACCAAGAGTGTTTGGATGCCTTTTGCAGGTTGAAGCAAGCTCTCATCACTGCACCAATCATGCAACCACCTGATTGGAGCCTACCTTTTGAAATTATGTGTGATGCTAGCAACTATGCAATTGGGGCTGTTCTTGGTCAAAGAAAGGACAAAAAGGCTTATGCTATTTATTATGCTAGTAGAACACTGGATGAGGCTCAAACAAATTATGCAACAACTGAAAAGGAATTTTTGGCAATTGTCTTTGCATTGGAAAAGTTCAGACCTTACATTATTGACTCAAAGGTAGTTATATTTTCAGATCATGCACCATCGTATTTGCTCGTAAAAGGAGGCCAAACCGAGGCTCATTAGGTGGATTCTGATGCTACAAGAGTTTGATTTGGAGATTAGAGATAAGAAGGGAGCTGAAAATGTAGTTGCTAATAATCTTAGTAGGTTGAAATTGGATGGTGAAGAATTGGATGAAATCCCTATTGATGAGTTTTTCTTGGATGACCAACTTTTCTCTCTTGTTGCTAAACTACCTTGGTATGCAGACTTTGTGAATTATCTATCTTGTGGAGTTTTACCTCTAGGTATGACATGGCAACAAAAGAAAAAGTTCTTGCATGAGGTGAAGTTTTATAGATGGGATGACCCTTTACTCTTTAGGAGGTGTTGTGATGGTCTAATTAGAAGATGTATTCCTGAAGAGGAAATCTAGAGTATTTTGCATCATTGCCATGCTTCTGATTATGGAGGACATTTTGGCATCTCTAAGACAGCTAGTAAAATTTTGCAAGCTGGTTTCTTTTGGCCAAATCTTTTTAAGGATGTGAGGAAATTTGTGTTGGATTGTGATAAATGTCAAAGGAGTGGAAATTTGTCAAAAAGAGATCAAATGCCCCTAAATAATATTCTTGAAGTGGAATTATTTGATGTTTGGGGAATAGATTTTATGGGGCCATTCCCTCCTTCATATGGTAATAGATACATCTTAGTTGGGGTTGACTATGTGTCAAAGTGGGTGGAAGCTATTGCAACTCCAACTAATGATGCTAGAGTGGTAGTAAAATTTTTGAAGAAATTTGTCTTGAGCAGATTTGGAGCTCCTAGGGCTATAATTAGTGATGGGGGTTCCCATTTTTGTAATAAGCAATTTGAGAGCTTAATGAGGAAGTATGGTGTAGTGCACAAGATAGCTACTCCATACCATCCTCAAACTTCAGGACAAGTTGAAATTTCTAACAGAGAGCTCAAGCATATTTTGGAGAAAACAGTGAACAATTCTAGGAAAGATTGGTCTATCAAACTAGATGATGCTTTATGGGCATATAGGACTGCCTACAAAACCCCTATAGGAACTACTCCCTTTAGGTTGGTGTATGGTAAGTCTTGTTATTTACCTGTGGAGCTAGAACATAGAGCATATTGGGCCATTCAAACCTTGAATTTTGATCTTAAGCAAGCTGGTGAGAAAAGGTTGTTACAACTTAATGAGCTTGAGGAATTGAGGATGGATGCTTATGAAAGTGCCCGTATTTATAAAGAAAGAACTAAAGTTTGGCATGATAAGCATCTGAGGAAAAAGGAATTCAAAGAAGGTGATTCAGTTTTGTTGTTCAACTCAAGATTGAAATTGTTCCCTGGAAAACTCAAGTCAAGGTGGACTGGTCCATATAGAGTTTCTAAGGTTTTCCCTTATGGAGCAATAGAAATTTGGAGTGAAAAATCTGGGAATTTTAAGGTCAATGGGCATAGATTGAAACATTACATAACTGGAGACCCAATACTAGGAGCAAGCTGTTACAAGCTCTCCAATCCCTCACCTCTTTTCAGTAAAATTCATGAAGAGTCCAGCTAAGGACTATAAATTAGCTCTCTTGGGAGGCATCCCAAGTCCTTTTATTTTGCTTTTGTTGATTTACTTTCATTTTCATTAATTTTGTTTTTATCTTAAATCTCCCCAAATTCAATTTTTGACATTGTTAAATTTTGTCTCTTGTAGATGTAATTCACTGAAGAAAGGCTGGTGAACTGTTGGGAAAGTAATTCTTAACTTGAAAAAAATTTTGTCCTTCAAAAGAACTGATAAGTTTTTGCTGCATAACCTGTGCAGGAGCTGCAGTCTGGTTTATGCAGAGGAATGTACATTCTGCAGCAAAATGGCTTATGTTTTTGATGAGGCTGGATGTATTTAAATGGAGGAAGGTTGGTGAACTGCTGAAAGCTGCAATCTGGTTATTGCAAAGGAAAACTAAGTACATTCTGCAGAGCAGAAAAATAGAATCTGCAGCAGATCACTTGTGTTTTTGGTGAGGTTGGGTGAATAATTTTCTAATATTTGTGCTTCAAATGATATTATGGTGGTAAGTGAGTCATTTTTTGCAGTTTCGAGCTCCTTTGGGGTTGTAGGATTCAAGGTAGAAATGTTGCATTTTTCTTGGCAAATCTTGGAGACTTCATTTCATCATGTGTGGTTAGATGCAACTTCATACAGATTTTTTTTTATGGAGTTTTATGTACTGAATGTTGATTTGCAGAATTTGAGTCAAAATGGCATAGCTCTCAAAGGTCTTTTACGTAAAATCCATTTTACATGCTTGTGTGATGCACTTTTGATGAACTTTGAATATATTGATGTGTTTTTGATGAAAATTTCTCATGGTATGTGTTTCCTAGAATTATATTTCATCATTCTCGGGTATTTTTCACACTTGCAATTCATGTTCTATTGCATTCTTGATTTTGTTGAATTGCGATAAGCAATCGCATAGCTTATGCAATCCTGCATAACCAAAATTCTTGCCATTTTTCACCTTTATTGCAAGTGCATAAGGAGAGTGCATAGCTTATGCAACTCTGCATAACCTCATTTTGTCAAATCTCTCTTTGCCGAAACTTGCATAAGGTGAGTGCATGACTTATGCACTTCTGCATAACTTCAATTCCTTCATTTTCTCCAATTCTGCCGAAGGGTGCATAAGCAGAGTGCATAACCTATGCACTTCTGCATGACCAGAAACCCAGAAAAATCATTCTTGCCGAGGGGTGCATAAGGAAGGTGCATAAGTTATGCACTTCCGCATAACCAAGAACTCCAAAAATACAACCTTGCCGAGACCTGCATAAGCAATGTGCATAACCTATGCACATCTGCATAACCAGAAATCAGAAAATCCCAAAAGTTGCCGAGACCTGCATAAGCAATGTGCATAGCCTATGCACTTCTGCATAACCAAAATTCTGAATTTCAAAACCTGCCGCAGAGTGCATAAGCAGAGTGCATAGCTTATGCACATCTGCATGACCCAATTTTCTGAAAAACCATTCTTGCCGAGAGATGCATAAGGGGAGTGCATAACTTATGCACTCCCGCATGACTTCGTTCTTCACCATTTCAGGGTCACCGAAACATGCATAAGGACAGTGCATAACCTATGCACTTGTGCATAAGCATTTCTCTGAAATTTAAATCCTTTTGAAACACGTACAAAAGAGTGCACAGGTTATGCATAAATCATTTTCCCCTTATGCAGTCTCCTACAACCCGATTCAAATTCATTTTCAGCAAAGAACATTCCCACCATCTCCACTTCCCGACTCCTGAACCCCACGACCGCCCTTCTACCTTCATTCTTTCCGGCATTCCCGCCGTCTCTCTCCCATCTTCTCCACCAGCGCTCTCATCACGAAAACCCTAAATCCCCCTACATTTCCATTTCCCCCTATCTCTTCTCCAATCGACCATGGATTCCCCTCCACATTCCCGCCCCGCCTCTCCTCTCGAAGTCTCTCCATTGTATTCGATTCACCGCCCTTTCAATCCTCCACCACAAACGACACCCCACCACCTCCACCAACCACATACAGACGCAAAATCCGATCCAAATCGGCGACCCATGTCCTCTGCTCCTCCTCTGTCCAAACGCAAAGAACCACCCACCCCATTTTGAACCACCTCTTAAAAGCCAAAAGCTCCAGCCTCTACACCTTCTTCCAAAGAAAAGCCAATTTCAGAACCCCATTTGTATCAAAGCTACCCCGCCTCTCCTCGATACTATTCAAAAGTCGCTTTCAAAAGACTCAAAGATAGAAGGGTTCAACCTACTAGGTATATATCTCACGATGCTCTACAATCTTTGGGTTTATTTGACAATGTAGTTGCATTTCTTGACGGTATGGGTTGGATGTAATTTGTGCATAAGCAAGAGGTAGTTTATCCAATTCTAGTTTTGGAGTTTATTTCTTCATTCTCTGCTACCCTCAACTTGCATGATGTAGACCATAAGCCAATTATGACATTTAGATGCTTGGGGCAAAATAGAGAGTATCATTGGATCAATTTCATAGCATTTTTGGTTTTGCAATTGATGGGTTCTTTAGAGTACCACATACCGGAGTAGAGGTAGCCAATAAGGGCATCCGAATCTGCCCAATTTTGGAGAATCATAACAAACCAACCCCAAACCTTCTCTGTGGTAGGTCCAAAACATCCCAAATCCTTGACCTCGCACTTAGGTTTATTCATAGGTGATGGCTAGCACCATATTGGGCGAGGGACTAGTTCCGTGCGTGGGCAAATCTGAACTATTTATGTTATGGTGTGCATTTCACAAAGTTAGGGTGTCTCCAGTGTTACTTCTTTTGCGAACATGTCGTGCATATTGCCACCAAATCCATTGGTGACATTGTTTTGGGTGGACTCATTCTTGTCATAGCCAAGCATTTTGGCTTTAATCTCGCAGAGCACTCAATCCCAAAGACTTGAGGACACTTCCTATTTTGATGCTGCACACTTAACCAAAACAGGATTCCATTTATCATATTTTGATACTGGCCACCCTGCAGCAGAAACTGAGCCTATTGCACAACCAGAAACCCAACCTTTCACACTAGTCCCACAGCACCCTACTACACCTACCCCACCCCCTCAGCCTACTCAGGACACTCCAGCTACCTCTGCTCAACCCATTCCTCCTACAGCTGAACCTACCTCATCCACAGCACCTCCTCAATTCAACACTAAAGCCTTATTCACCTACCTTGACAGGCTTAGTGATGATATCTACTTTGTGGATAGGAAGCTTGACAGTGGTCTTGATACACTAAAGGATCGTCATGATCAGCTATTTGACCTTGTCATGGAAACCAGGGACAAACAGAAAGAACTGAAGGAGATGGTGAAGCAACTCATGATCTTTCTGGGCATGCCACCCCCACCTCCATCACCTCCTCCTGCACCATCATTTCGACAGCCGGCAGCAGCCACCAGCCCTTTAGCAACATCCTTGGACAAAGGAAAAACAATAGACATAGATTAGTGTTTAGTTTACTTTTGTTCAATCTTGTAGGACCTTTTCTTTGTAAATATGTTCAAACATTTATAGTTTGTTTTGGATTTTGTTGATTTGTTCTAAATTAGTTTCTTTTAAATTCTGTTTCTTTTGAAGTTTTATTGAATAGCTATTACATTAGTCTTCTTTGATTTTTATTGCACTTATTGCCTTTTTGTACATATTTGCCCATACTGCCTATATTTCCATACTTTTATCGCTGGTTGTACATTTCCCTTGCAAATTCCCATGCAAAGACTTTTTTGTATACACTGCACAGCTATGAATTTCCTAATGCATAACCTTTGCATAGCCTGTGCAACTCTTTCGCTACTTCCAGAATCGCATGTGTTGTATTTCCCTTATGCAACTGCATCTGCATAGCCTATGCAACATCTATTGCCTCTTATGCAGCACCGCATGGCTTATGCACCTTACCTATGCACATGTTCTGGACAGCACTTAACTCTGCATAACCTGTGCAGCTTTTTATGCATCCCTTTAACTTAAATTCTCATACTGTAACTCTTTCTTTTTGTTCTTATTTTTACAATTCTGGTCAATATTATTTGCTTTGAGTTTTGGATATCTATCGTTTGAGACATTGAGGACAATGTCTAATTTTGAGTTTGGGGTGCACATTTTGATTTTTAGCTTTATTTTTCACATTTTGAGTATAAGAGCATCTCATCCCATTTCATTTACATATATTGTAAATATTTTACATATACATCCATACATACATATTCATTACACATTTATACACACATTATACATCACTTAGAAATTGTACAAATTGCATACAAATAGGCTTACTCCATTTAGTTCATGCATTACTCATTTTAGGAATCATACACCATGCATTAAAATCTTTTGCCAAATCCCTTGAGTATTGAAAATGTGCCTATGAGAGTGATTTGACTCACCTTTTAGTTGGGTTTGTGGATTGAAAGTTCCTAAAAGGTGCAAGGTTTTGAAGTGTCTATCCCTTGCCTATATCTTCTTAGCCAAAAAGCCACCCAACTAGTCATTTGGAGATGGAAGTGTTTAGAGGGAATTATTGGATATAAGGTAGTCAAATGATGTCTCACCAATCCTAGAACAAATTTTCTAAACCTTTCAAGGCGAAATACCAGCTTGTACTTGAAAAGAGAGATGATTAGGCATTCTTTGATTTAAACCTTTGGCCCTTTTCCTAATTAAAATTACCCTTGCAAACCCCTTTTGAGCCTTTTTATCCCTAATTTTTCTTGAATCCCTTATTGCTACCTAGCTAATGAACCAAACACTACAACCCTTTTCATGAGAATAATTATTTACAATATTAGGTACACTTTCTAAAAAAAAAAATAAAAAAATAAAAAAATATACAATAAAAGGGAGAAGAAATGCTTGTCATCTTGTAAAAGTGCTAGTATATGTGCTTTTCACTATTGCCATTCAAAATGAAAGAAATCCACCCAAAGTATTAAAAGAAATGAGTTTGGGGGTGGCAATTTTAGGGACAATCATCAAAAGAAAATACAAAATACAAGTTAAAGTATCAAAAATGTCCCTCTATTTTTTATGTGTTTTGTAAACTATGCTAGCACTTGACAATCCTCATTGTGTATTCTTCTCTCCCACATATAAAAAAAAGAGAAAAAAGAAAAAATATATAATAAAGTATACCTTATGTTTCAAAATTGAAAATATTCTCATGCTTTGAATCCTTTTACCCATCTTTCTTCTTAGCCTCATTTTGAACCCCATGGCCCCATTACATCCCTAAAAAGACCTTTGATCTCTTGATGGTACTAGCCACATTAGTGGAGATAGGAGTAGGGAATTTGCCTATGGGATTGGGAAATTAGTCATTCATTCATTCAATTCCATCATTCCATATGGAGACACTTTGACTATTGATTGTTCTAGAATTCCTTTTGAGCATGACTCTCTATTTTGATTAGTTGGTTTGGGGATTTTGAATGATAATTG
This sequence comes from Hevea brasiliensis, assembly GCF_030052815.1. Taxonomy (NCBI): domain Eukaryota; kingdom Viridiplantae; phylum Streptophyta; class Magnoliopsida; order Malpighiales; family Euphorbiaceae; genus Hevea; species Hevea brasiliensis. The sequence goes on along the minus strand of NC_079493.1, from coordinate 9,352,794 downwards.
ACTTAATGGCTAAGCGGTGAAAGCTTGGATAAGCATTAGATTCTTTGCATTTTGAGGGATGGGTATATGGATTGTTGGTATGGCTAAAGGTGTGTTAAGTTACTTTAATTGGTAATTTTCATAACTCTTTGGATAAGGCACCCCTAAAGACTTTGCATCACATTTTAAAGTTTGCTTGAGGACAAGCAAAAGCTTGAGTTTGGGGGTATTTGATGCACATATTTTGCATAGTCATTTAGGTCTAATTTCACAATCATTTTATTTGGTTATTAGTCATTTTTTAGCTAATTTCATTAGTTATTTAGTTAGATTTCCATAATTGTCAACTTTTGATTAATTTGTAATTTTTTGCTTTGTTTGTAGGAAAAATGGTGTTTTTGAAGGACTAAAGAGAATTTTGCCATTGAGGAGTGTCTTCTACAGCAAAAAGATGCCAAAAGCAAGTTTTCAAGCTAAAATATGCATAGACCAAACTGTGCATAACTTGCCGCATAAGCTATGCAGTTCTGCATAAGGAGGAAGACCACTGCTCTGAACCAAAGAAATGTGCATAAGGAGATGCATAGCCTATGCACATTCTCGCCTCCCTTATGCAGATTCACGAAATTGTGCATAACCTATGCACTAAGTCATGCAAATGCATAAGTGACCCAAAACTAAAAATCGCATAAGGGACTGCATAACTTATGCAGTCCACTTATGCAGTCCCATAAAGAGTTCATTAATGAGCTGGCAGAAGATTCCCTCAATGTATTCCTCCTGGAACATACTATTTTAGGGCTCCATGTCAGAAAAATGCTATATATAGTCCCATTTTCTCATTTTAGAGGAGAGGCAAGGAGCAAAGAAAGAAAGGAGGAGGCTAAGCAGAATTTGAGGAGTCATTTTCACCTTCCACACCATTTTTAACCAAGATTTGCAGATTTCTTCCTTGCTTTACATTTTTCCACATTTCTAGTGTTTAATTTCTTACTTCTTAGCTTAGATTAAAGCTTTATTTCCATTTAAACTCATCATAGCTTGTAAGCATTATGGATAGTGAGTAGTTTACTTTTGATTCTGGAGTAAGGGTTGTAATATTTGAGATATTTTGTGGATTTTGATTGGGTAATCCATATTTTGTGGTCTTAATGAGTTTTATTCATTTCTTGTATGCTTAATGACATGCTTAATGTAGGATCCCATTGAGTAATGTTCTTAATCCATGGTTGAAGCAATCAAAGGAGAAGGCCTTGTGATAGATAATCAGGAAATTGGACTTAATTAACTTAGACCTAGAAATAGGCTAAGGATTAAGAGGATTCACAGATTAATTAAGGAACTTAATGGGTCTTAATTAATTCTAACTCCACGAAAGTAGGATTAGTTTGATTAAGGCACTCTTTGTCTCACTCGAAAGGGAATTCAAAGGATTTAAGAATTAATCTCCTTAAAACTCATAAGTTTCATAAGATTGGACAACCAATTTAAAATCCCAAAATAGCTCGAATATGAAACCCCGAACTCCGGAATCATCTTTTTACCATTGTTAATTTCTAATCGAATTTAATCATTTGCCATTTTAAATATTGCCATATTTGAACTTGCTTATTTCTATTTGATGCAAATTTTAGTTTAATTAATACATTTTTGAATAGAATATTAATTTTGCACATTTAGATTTCATACTCCATTACCCATTAATTCATCATTTTAATCTCATAAATACTTCAATTTAGTCAACTTTTATATCGAAAATTCAATCATTAACACACCTCCTCGTGGGATCGATATTTTTCTATACTACTTGTACGACCCGTGCACTTGCGGTTGGGACGCATCAATGACCCACAAATTCTACTTGAATTTTCTGATTTAAATCAATAAATAATTCATTTTAATATGTACAAAATCTAAAACAATTCCATGAATGACTTGTAAAATTGAAAATTCAATTAAAGGTTAATTCATTAACTTATAGAAGTCCATCTAAAATTGACTCGTTTATGTTGAATTAATTAACTCAAAATTTTAATTTAAAAATTAAATGAATAAAAGTAATTAAAAAAAAAATTTTACTTGAAACATCTTTTTAATCCATAAATTGGCTCAAAATAGTTTCCTCATGTTAATTCGATATGTAACTCAAATCAACTCATAAATGAAATAATTTAATTTAATCTTGCTAAAAAAAAGCAATACCTAAAATTATTTACAATTCTAAGCATCAGAAATCAAATTCATCTAATCAACCCATTTGAAACCTCCAAATTCTTTACATAAGTCTTTTTTTCCATTTTTCTAATTGTTTTTCTTCTATCTTTTGTCAACACAGGCATCACACGGCTACGCTATGCACCCTATTATGCCATATGTAAGAATTTTTTTATATCCTATTAATTAATTACTTAAAAGCATTTTTTTTTTCTTCTTCTTCTTTCGAAAATATTAACTTTGGCAACATGATAACTTATACTAACCAAATCCAATTTTAATAATTGGCAAATTTTAAACTAATAAAAAAAATATGTATATTGACAAACAAGAAAAGGTCAATTAGCTGTATTTGAGTGAAATACTTGTTCATGTTTATTTGTTTTTTAAGTACATATACATTTATATCAATACAAGCCTAAACTATAGGATAAACTTAAAGAACCTAAAAGAAAGCAACGGTAATATCATGCATGTAAATACTAGAGTCGTGTAGGTGAGTCCATTGAATTATCTAGTGGTGATAGGGAGAAACTAGATGTATATCTATGGAATTAGAGTCGGAAAATTTTAAATTCGATTTATTAATTCGATTCGAATATCCCCGACCCAATTAATTCGATTCGATTCGATTCGAATATCAATTTGAAGTTACACATATTTCAAAATTATTCGAATTCGAATGATCTAACAAAAAATAATATTTTAGGCCTAATTAAAGGGATCCACAATATGCAAATTGACCCAAATCCAAAAAGAACCGCACCTTAGTCCGATTTAATTCATTTAGAAGCCCTATGCTACTGATCAAATCATTTGGTTGGATTATTCATTTAAAAAAATAAAGAATGCGTGCTGCTGGAGATGGGATTCAATCCTTTGAGTAGATGAATTTTTAAACACTACGCCACTTGAACTACATATATTATTTGTCACTTTTTTCCCTTAAGTTATATAAATGTAAATTATTTCATTAAATAACAAGTAATTAAGAATTATTTTTGAACTAAATAATAATTAAAATAAAAAAGGTTTATTTATTTTGCTAAATTTTGATTTAAATAATTTAAGGTATTAAATAATTTATATTATTAGAGTGTTAAAATGAATTCTTTTTTATTTCAATTTTTTTTTATTGTTCTGTAACATGTTATTATATTAAAGTTTTATTGATATGAATAAATTTATTATTATGAAATTTCCAAATATTTTTATTGTAAAATTTTTTCTTTTAAAATTTCAATTAAATATTTTAAATTATCTATAAATAATTATTTACACATTAAAACTTAAGTTAAATTTATTTTAACTATTATTTATAAAACATATCAAACTATTAATTGTAATAACACATTATTTTTTATTATTTTAAACAAATATTAATTTAATAATATTATTAATATTATACCAATTAAATGCCAATTCAACCTTAAATACTTCAACACTCTGCCTTCACTGGTTCATTGACTGGGTCGAAATTAAAAATCTTGCTTTTTGTGTGGAGACTTGATAGGTAACTGAAATCAATTGGTAACCTAGAAATACATAATCCAAGCCCACTCAAAAAAAGATGACACCTGAATGACCTGCAACCTCATCTAATTCAAACTTAAATTCCCAAAATCTAAACATAAATGACCCAAACGCATTTGCCACCTCTATATGGAATGGATATCCTGCATGGGTTAAGGGACACAAATTGAATTGACTTTTGGTTTGTTGATCATGCGGAAAAATTTTTTTATAACCTTTTTAGCATACAGATAACTAATAAAAATCCCAAACCAAACTTATGTTTAATGTGAACATTATGTACAAAACATAAACCAAAGACTTGGAGGTGCTAAAAAGTAGGTAGCTTGTTGAAAATAGTTCGAAAGGTGTCTTATAGTTGAGCAATTTGGTGGGTTTTCTATTAATGATAGCAATAAGACTGCATTACCGCCCCCCCCCCCCCCCCCCCCAAAAAAAAAAAAAAGGTTCAAATTAGCTTGAAACAAAGTGTGGTAGCCATATTTAAAAAGTAGAATGAAAGAACTATGTGATATCATAGTTAAAAAATAAAGTTCCATTATATATCACTCTTAAATCTGTAAATGGTGGTATTGAATTGTGTTTGGGCCATAGCAAAATAAGATTAAATATACCTACTGTAAGGACGGAAACTCCATTCCGTATTGTCGCAAGGGTTTTTGCGGTCGCCTGGACGAATTCTTACCGAAATGAGAAAAGTAAAGAGTCGCCACTTTAATTTTGAGGGAAATTAAAGAAAATTATTTGCAAAAATTAAAATCTACTTTGGAACAGAGATTCTAGGTTTGGGGTCCGTATACGGATGGGGAAGGTGTTAGGCACCCCACCTCGTCCCTCAACAGAACTCGGGTAAGAACTCTCCTCGATCTCTTAGTGTATTTGAGAATTTAAGTTGAGAACTCGGGTAAGAACTCTCCCCCGGTCTCTTTAATTTATTGCATTTAAACTGAGCTCGGGTAAGAACTCTCCCCCGATCTCTATATATATTATGTTTAAAAATTAAGCTGAGCTCGGGTAAGAACTCTCCCCCGAACTCTTAATATGTTACGTTAAAAATTAGATTGAGTTCGGGTAAGAACTCTCCCCGAATTCTTAATGTGTTTATCAGAATGGCGTTTGTAGGAACTTTGAAACTAAGGATTCAGGTAAAGGGTCTCTCTTGACCCCTTTTTTTTGGGAATGGAGTACTGAAGACACAGGAAACCCGTGTAAAGCTTTTCCTAGCCTACGGGACCTTATAACTAGATGGAGGACAAAAGACCGAACTCCTTGTCGATCTTCCGCGTGATCATTTTATCCGAACTCTTTGATCCGATCTCTTTTTAGTTGCTCGCTCGGGATCCGAGCTTATTTTAATTCCAGATCTATTGTCCTATTGCCTGGGTTTGTTCCGTGGCCCGATTTCATAAATTTGTTTATTTGACCTATTATTGTTTCCAACCTATTCGACTTTTGCTACACCTATCTTCCTTTATCAATTTTCATTTATTCAGACCAACAACTCTCATGTTAGAGTACTTCTGCCTATATATTTCTTTTAGAATATTTACAAGTCGCTGATGACTTGAACATCTATTCTTGAAAGGAATGAAAACTAAGAGATGATAAATAGAATTTACAAATGAATAAAAAAAGAAGACACAAGAAATGACTTTGGGCCTAGATAGTTTAATTTGAGATTTGGTGCGACTGGATATAAAAGAAATTTTAGAAGAAAACTAGAGAAAACAAAACAAGGATTTTTCGACAAAATAACAGTTTAGACGCTTACCTGCTGAAAGTTGGGAAGACAGATGAGCTGACTCTAGTACCCACAAATCTTGTAGAGGTGAAAGCTGATGATCGAAGAACTTGAACTTACCCTAGACAATGAGAACAGGTCGGAACGAAGTTGAACTTGGAGGGTAATGCCAGATACTAGAACGGTGGGAATGAGGTGGAGTGAAGATGATCGCAGTGGGTGGTGCACAGGCACTTGAAAACGAAAATCTCAGGATTTAGAGCTCCTTTTAGTGAGATACTTCAGAAAACCGATTTCTAAAGTTTCTCAATACTTCGAAAGCTCAAAATGGCAAGACTGAATTGAATTTCAGAGTCTTTCCATGATAATCACCAACACCCTTTTTTTTTGTCACTTCTACAGTATTGCATGCAGGTATTTATAGGGAACGGGTGCCCAAAATGAAGGGTCAGGATCTCATCAGGGGGAGACGAAGGGCTTAGATTCAAAAGGACATAATCTGTTGTCTAGGAATTAAAGAAAATCAAAATGGAGGGATGGGATCTCGTTCAGAATATCCGTCCTTTCTCCTCTTAATCCAACGATCCCGGGTCTTGCCTTACAAGATGGATCCAAAGGCTGTGAATAAAAAGCACCGAATTTGTCATCTGCTTTTGATTTAAGGGCTCCAGATCCATCCTTACAATTATAATCGATGGTAGAGATCCGGATGTATGGGGCTGCTTTAACTGTTTTGGCGTCTAGCGGCTAGGTAGGCGTCCTTGCAGATGAGATATGCGGTGAGGATCTGATCATACCTGCAAATGCTTTAACTAACTCGGATCTGATGATGAAGTGAGTTAATTAGAAGTTATTTGTACGTTCTCCGATCTCTATAGGTCGCCTCCTGTTTCTTCCGATCTTCCCATTATGACCATCCCCTTTTCTGATCTCTTTCATTCCTGATCTTTCCTCTCTATCTAACTTGCATTGGTCAAAGCAATAAATTCTCCAGTTACCGATGCATCTGTTTCGGGTTCTATATGCAATAAATGCCAAGGCCCTATATATATGCAGCAATAGGAAATCATCTTCACACTTCGCTTTTCCTTTTTTAGTTTATTTTCAATGCACCCCTTCCCCAATTCTAGCTTTTCCGGTGGTAATTCTGATTATGATGGCCATTTTGATCTTTTTTCGACTGTTTCCTTCGCCTCTCGCCTAAAAATTTATGACCCCGGCAATCGGAGAGCTATGAGAACGTCATCTAATGACAGTGAGGGAACAGGACTAATTTACCGATCAAGATCAAAAGCGACGACCGTGCTGATCTTGAATCGATCTATCGGTACAATCGGTAGACTGATCTTGGACAAGAGGACTGTTAATTTCAATCTTGATGTCAGTGACTGCCTTTTGAAGTTCATTTGGCTTCCAACCATATCAGGCGTCCCGACTACAGCTCAGTTCTGGTCAATGACATCGGCGATGACTCCGCTCAATATCATGAGAGTCATAGTCACCCTATCTGAGCTGCACATCTATCCAATATTTTTGGCTGGCTTTCTAATCAAACACATCTTTTGATTCAGCCACAAGACTAGGCTTTGACATAAGCTAGCGTTAGGAGTAGTCTTAAGCTAGGTAGAATGTAGTGTTGATTTTGAGAGATCGCCCAAATGATGTAATCCGATCTTTTGAGATCATCCAAATGATGTAATCCGATCTTTTGAGATCATCCAAATAATGTAATCCGATCTTTTGAGATCGCCCAAATGATGTTATCCGATCTTTCGGAAATGAAATGAAATTTTTTATTTGAATGTTTTTGTTTTGTTATTGCATTAGTTATTTTTCTGACCTCTGATAAGCATATCCAATCTGATCCCTAGACGAATTGTCATTCGCTGATTTATGGATTTGGAAATTTGTTCAATTTGATGACCTTAGTTAACCGATCTCATTTATCCAATTTTTTTATAAAGTTTCTAGAACCTTCTTGTGACGTGTCAAAGAGGTGGCTCGGTTCCGCTAACCGATGCGTCACTTAGGACTTCGTGAGCATTTAATGCTCAGGCGGGTATAAATAGGGGAGAGGTGAGTCGGTTGTTTCCTTATGTCATTTTCAGACCTCCCTCTAGCAATCTCAGCACTTCCTCTCATTTTTTAAAGTTTCCAGGCACCGATTTGTACTCCAGTAAGGGTTTTGATCTTTTCTCAGTTATTTTCCTTTTTGTTTTTTTGAAAATGAGCAGCATCGATGGTCAGAGAGCTGTGAGCCCGCCTTCCGTCCATTTTTCATGGTCCTCGGAAGAAGGCGACACAATTAGACCCATTGGAGCAAGCACAGCCATCATTCCGATTACCGGTCCGGCTATCGGACTGAAGTGAGGAAAATCCTCGAGAAGGGAAAACCTGCCAGTTGATGAGCTGTCATTAGTCCTGAGAGAAACTGATCTCCAATCCATAAGTCAAGAGTACAACTTGCGGATCGACTCTTTTGAGCTGATCAGATGCCATGGCGATCTTCGGGCCGATCACTTCTTTGAAGAAGGCGATCTCATCATAGTGTATGAGGAGCAGTTGAAGGCCGGGCTCCATTTTCCCTTGGATGGATTTTACAAGGCCGTCCTAAAGTTCCACCACGTCTTGGTAGCTCAAGTGCATCCGAACTCCTGGCAGACCTTAGTAGCCTTCAGAGGCCTTTGCCAAGCCAAGAGACTAGAGCCCACTGTTAAGGTCTTTGTCGAGCTGCATAGGCTTTCTCGAAGAAAGGATGACGAATTTTGATTCTTTCAGGCAAAGTCGAACTGCGGGCTTTTCACCGATCTCCCCTCTTCGCTGAAGAATTGGAAGGATCAGTTTTTCATCCTTAGGAGCAAGGATCGGAACGGCTTTGAGGGTATCCCATGCAATTGGACTTATTTGGTCCCCCAACTTCCTCAGAAGGTCACTTTAACTAAGGACGAGGATGCCATGGTGAAGGAATTAAAAACTCAGGCGGCCATCCATAAATATTCGTGCTTAGATGCGGTGATGGCCGAATTGAAATGGTGGATGATGCGGCTGATCTCTGAGGAAGATTACGAGCTTCAGCTTTCTGACCTCGGTCCTGCCACCGGTACAATCCCAATCTTTAGTCTCTCAACCTTAGCAAACTCATTGACTTCTTCTCTGTGCAGGTATAGCGAGTGGTGACGCTTCCAAAGTGAGCCGTAAGCGAAAGAGGGAGGTCTCTCGAAAGGTGCGAGTGATGAAGGAGGCCACCGCCACCGCGACTCAGACCCCTCTCCATGACTTCACCGAGCTCTCCTCCTTGGCCTCAGGAGCTGCCAATCCCAGAAATAGAGGTCATTGTCTCTCCTCCTCAGCAGATCAAATGTCCGCCTCCTCCGATCTCTTCCAACGTAAAAGGGGAGTCTTCTGGCCCCACTGTTATAACACTCTCCCTAGGGGCTCAACTCCTTGTCCAGTTGCTAGAACGAAACCATTCCACCCAAAGGAATCTTGGTTTAGCCAAGGTCATAGGCGCTTCCATCTACTTCCAAGAAGATCAGAACCGATTGGCTGAGGAGAGTATTGATGATATTTTAACTCAGACAATGAGTTTGGGCTTGGAGGCTATTATAAACCAACATGTGATCAGAGAGAAAGCCCACGCCTTAAGGAAGGAGATTCTTAAGGCGGTCCAGGATGCGTCAACTGCAAAGGCTTAGCTCTCCTCTGCCAATGATTACATTGCCCAACTAAAAGATCGGGTGAAGCAGAGCGAAGAAAGGATAGCCAAAGTGGAGCAAGAACTTGAAGTCTCCCGAACTGGTCAATCTACCGATCTCACTCGTTTTGCTGAAGAACTTCCGGCGAAAGAGGAGGAGCTCTAGGCCAAGGACGAGGAGAGCACTACAAAAGAGTCTGGGGCATATGTGAACGCCCATAATGATCTCCTGGCTGAGCTGAAGAAGCGTTATCCTGAGGAGGACTTCTCCTAGATGAATTAGCTCATTCCAGAGGCCGAAGAGGAGAGTGATGAGGAGCCTGAGGGTGGGGAGGGAGAACGGAATGTAACTGGGGCGCAGGGCAGAGCGGACCCCTCTTGTTAATTGACTTGTACATTTTATTTTGAAATGAATTGAAGTCTCTTTTTTTATTCAATTTCTTGATGAGATCGGAAAACATCCAAACCAAACTATCTGAGTACTTAGTTAATTGAACGTGGTTGAACATTAAACCTGAGAGCGGCTATTAATCAAAAGATAAGAGATCGGAAAAACATTACACGTGAACATAAGATCATACTAAGTCATGACCAAATACCATATGAAACTTTAAAATATTAGAATTGCAGAGATTTGACATTGACTTGAACTTTTAAGATTGGAACCATTATTAGACCAGATAGAAACCTTTACTTCATTTTAAGGAATATCTGGGGCATTCGAGTGAGAAGCTCGATCACAACATTAGCCAAATGAAGTTCCGCAATATTTGTACAGAGAGATATCGAAAAACATTGGTAGGCAAGATTGGATGGTCCGGAGACCCGATATTGTCTCGAACTCATTTGACAGGGACCAAGAGATCGAAAATCAATCTAGCTTAAGCGTGAGATCAGTTTGTTCCAGGGACG
>NC_079493.1:8428035-8555119 GCF_030052815.1 Hevea brasiliensis | reverse complement strand
GTTGGAGAAATTGTGGACATCGGTCAACCCATTTTGTCGTACGGGATGTAATCAATCAGTATCCCTAATCGGAGTGACCGGATACACAAGTTACACTCCAGCATTAGTAATGAGACAATTCGGCTCAACACAGTTCAGAATCGACATTGAAGAATACCACCAAGGTCATTTCTACCATGAGCTCAAGGAAGAGGAAGGGTTGAAAATAGCTCGCAGGTCTTGGGAAAACATCACTCTAATGGAGAAATCGCCTAAAGGCCCAAGTGCCACGGGCGATTATCTTAAATGGAGGGCTGACAGGGATCAAGAACACTTGACTACAGATCCAATAAAATTCGAAGACAGCAACCCTCGCTGAAACGTCCTTTCAAAAGAAGATGGTGATCGTTTAGCCGACTCCCAACAAAAAGCAAACACCGAAAACTCGCAACTGCAAGAACAAATAAAACAGTTGGAGGACCAATAGCAGATCCTCAAGAGAAAAGTAAGAAGGCTCAGGGAAAAGACAAGGACTGAAAAGATAGGATTCGAAGAGCAAGAGCTACGCTGGGAAAAAGAAAAAAGCTCTCTCCAAGCGGTAATAAAAGAAGCAGAAGTACAGAATGGCGAACTGCAGGAGAAAATGAAATATCAAGATATACTCATAGAGGAGTATAAACAAGAAAACAAAAAGAAGAAGCTTGAACTGAAGGAACAGGCACAGCTTATCAACGACATTCTGAAGGAATGTGCCAAAGAAAGGAAAGAAAAAGAAAAACAAGCTGCTCTCTATCAGGAACTGAAAGAAAATGTTGACCAATTGGAGAAAATGATAGCACAGGGGAAGCAAGAGCTCTTACCTGAATCCGAGTATGCCCTGAAGGTGTTCAACCCCGCCAGACAAGAAGAAAGGCTTTATGAATATCTCAGAAGATGTCATCTCATTATAAAGAACCTTCCTGAGCCTAGGCCAATGTAAAGAATGCCATGTATGAACTATTCAATTAATGGAATGACTTTAGGCCACTGTTTAACCAAATTGTGAATGAATAGTATGACTCCCGTAGGTATTCCCTCGCTAGGGTTATGCGAAAAGTTGGAAGTGCCATATGGACAAGTACCATAGAGGCGTGTTTAATCCAGTCACTCACCGTCAGACTATCGAACGATGCCATGATAAAAGTGATACAATTATCCTTTTGCAGACTTCATTTCTGGCTCTCAAATGCCACCGTATCCTTTGTCCACATCAGGCCCCTTTTAATTTTGATCAAAATTCACTAAAAATTTCCTTTTTTTATTCCCTACAGAAAATCAATATTGCTTCGAACAGAGCAAGCCTGACCAGACACGAAGTTCAACCCAGATGAGTGTACTTAACGAGATCACGAACAAAAAGGTTAATGGAAGACCAGGAACAAGTTCAGAACCTGCAAGGACAAGTATCCGAGCTGAAAGACCAAGTCTCAGAACTTATGAGACTAATGAGGGAGATGTCCCAAAATAAGCCTGCTTCAGAACCCAACTTACCACTACCTCCCCCACCACCTACAACAATTGACCCTCATCAGGCTTCAACCTCTTTCATCTTTCAGTCACCTATCCCGGATCCAAATCAATCCATCCAATCCGGCTACCATAAATAATGATTTACATTTCTCCCATTACCCAGCCGTCTCAAATGCCGAACCATGCCCTTCAGTCCTAATCCCTCCAGTTCACTCCACCCCTCATCTCCCAACCGGGGGAGTATTTCATGCAATAGGAGAAAATAAGACCCGAGAAAATGAGAAGCTGTCTGCTCTAGAGGAGAGATTGAGAGCAATAGAGGGGCTGAACATGTACGGTTCAGTCGACGTCGCGTCACTGAGACTGGTGCCAGACGTGGTGGTGCCGCCCAAGTTCAAAATCCCGGACTTCGACAAGTACACCGGGAACTCAGACCCCCGCATTCACCTGGCAACCTACATTGCCAAAATGTCTGCCTTGACAGAAGATGACAGACTTCTCGTCCATTTCTTTCACGAGAGTCTCTCCGGGGCAGCCCTGAGATGGTGCATACAGTTGGACAGGAGCAAACTGCGCTCCTGGAAGGATTTAGCGGATGCCTTCTTGAAGCAGTATAAATTTAACTGTGATGTGGCCCCCACAAGAAGGGACCTCCAAAACCTGGTGCAGAGAGACAGGGAGAGCTTCAAGGAATATGCCCAAAGATGGAGGAAGAAGGCTGCAGAAGTATATCCTCCAGTGACCGATAATGAACTATGCTCTTTGTTCATCGAGACATTGAAGGCTCCTTACTTTAATCTGATGATTGGGAATACCTCCAACAGCTTCTCAGACATCATCTAAGCTGGTGAGAGGATAGAAGCCAATTTAAGGATGAGACGACTGCAGGAGTTGGCTGAGAACCCTGCGAAGAAAACTGCCAGTTTTGGCAAGAAAAAGGAGGGTGATGTGCATTCCATCGCCCGGCAGAATAATTACTCCCCGCTTCCTCAAAAATAACTACCGGCCATATCCTCCCCCTCATGGCCAAACCATTGCAAACATTCCACCCCCTTTCCCAAATTATCCACACCCGCGCCCACAGTATCCACCACCTACAAATTACCAACCCAGACCGCCTCCTCCACCTACCCAACCCAGACCGCCTCAAAATAACTCGAGACCGCCAAGAAATCCTGATCCACCCCTTACCCTTCCACTCAGCGAAATATACCGATACCTCATCGGTATAAACCAGATAGTATCGGTTCCCCTTAACCCAATTCAGCCACCATACCCCAGGTGGTATGATGCCACTGCCCGATGCGAGTATCATGGAGGGGCACAAGGGCATTCAACCGATAACTGCGGGGCACTTAAAGGGAGAGTGCACGCTCTAATCAGGAATGGTTGGTTGAAGATTGAGGGGAATGGTTCCCTCTCCAATGTTAACTCAAACCCATTGCCAATCATGGTACGGGCAATGGTGTAAATATGATAGAGTCAGAAGGAGAAAGGTCAACCCCAGAGGTAGATGAGATTTATTTCCAATCTCACTGCAAAAGCCGAGCCTATTTTCAGACTACTCCGGAAGAATAACTCCACTCAATGCGATTCAGTTTGCCAAGAGGCCTTCGAGAAAATCAAACAGTACCTGTCAAATCCACCAGTATTGGTTCCTCCGGTGGCAGGAAGGCCGCTGATCCTATACATGGCAGTCCAACAGAGCTCGATGGGGTGTGTCTTGGGGCAGCATGATGATACGGGTCGAAGGGAAAGAGCCATCTACTACCTGAGCAAGAAATTCAATGATTGTGAGTCTAGGTACTCTTTCCTGGAGAAAACTTGTTGCGCGTTAGCCTGGACGGCAAATCGGCTTAAACACTACATGCAGAACCATAAAACGTGGCTCATCTCTAGGATGGATCCTATTAAGTATGTATTCGAAAGCCCATTCATACCGGGAAGGATAGCAAAATGGCAGGTCATACTCTCCCAATATGACATTGTTTATATGACCCGAAAGGCAGTCAAAGGAAGCGTGATCGCCGATCTCCTAGCAGAAAACCCTATCCAGGATTATGAAGCTCTGGATTTTGAGTTCCCCGATGAGCATATTAACGAGGTGGACTGCGGAGAAGAAGAGCTAGCTGATGTATGGGAAATGTATTTCGACGGAGCTGTCAATTTGTCCGGTAATGGAGTCGGAGCTGTATTGGTGTCCCCGGATGGAAAACACTTCCCGATAGCTATCAAGTTGAGATTTGACTGCACCAACAACGTTGCAGAGTACGAGGCTTGTGTGATGGGTTTACAAGCTGCCATTGAAATGAAAGTCAGGAAATTGGAGGTATATGGAGACTCAGCCCTGATCATTTATCAAGTCAAGGGAGAATGGCAAACTAAGGATCCGAAGCTAATCCCATATCAGAAGTACTTACTGGAGCTGATTAAGAAATTCGAGGAAATCTCTTTCACTCACCTCAGTCGAGACAAGAATCAATTTGCAGATGCCTTAGCCACCACATTTATGGCTCAAATGGAAGAAGGCGACGACTCGGTGTATTAAGGATTAAAGCAAGAAGTGAGCCGCATCGCTTCATGATCGAAGAAGAACGATGGTAAACCTTGGTACCATGACATCTTGCTTTACATCAGAACCAGAGAATTCCCCTCAGGGGCGAGCAAAAACGAAAGGAGGATGATCCGTAGATTAGCATTGGGATACTTCCCCAGTGGAGAAACCCTATACAAAAGAAGCTCCAACAGCGAATTGTTGAGATGCGTGGATGCAAAGGAAGCAAAGAAAATCCTTTTTGAGACTCATGAGGGAAACTGTGCGACCCATGCCAATGGGCATATGATGGCTAAGCAAATCATGAGACGGGGATATTTTTGGACTACCATGGAAAAGGATTGCGTCGAGTATTTCCGAAAGTGCCATAAGTGTCAAATCTACGCGGATCCGATAAATGTTCCGCCTCAGCAATTGTTCAACCTCGTTTCACCATGGTCTTTCGCAATGTGGGGCATCGATGTGATTGGTCCCATCAACCATAAGGCATCCAATGGGCATAGATTTATCTTGGTAGCTATCGATTATTTCTCTAAATGGGTCGAAGCAACATCATATGCTCACATCACGTAGAACACGTTCCTCAAATTCCTCAGAAATAATGTCATCTGCCGGCATGGCCTCCCCAATGAAATCGTCACTGATAACGCCAAGAATTTAAATGGTCCGAAGATTCAGAAATTATGTGATCAATACAAAATCCGACACCTCAATTCCTCACCATACCGTCCCCAGATGAATGGAGCAGTGGAAGCCGCAAACAAAAATCTCAAGAGAATAATCCGGAAAATGACAGTCACTTATAAGGATTGGCATGATATGCTTCCCTACGCCCTTCACGCATACCGGACTTCTGTAAGGACATCAACTGGGGCAACCCCATACTCACTGGTTTACGGGATGGAAGCTGTACTACCTATTGAGGTAGAAATTCCTTCTCTAAGAATTCTGAAAGAATCAGGGATTGATGAATCGGAATGGATCCAGTCAAGGTTGGACCAATTAAACTTGCTAGACGAGAAAAGGCTAGCGGCGGCATGCCACGGGCAGTTATACCAAAGAAGAATGGCCAGGGCATTTGACAAAGGGATTCGCCCACGTGAATTTCAACCAGGAGACCTAGTCCTGAAGAAAGTGCTTCTAAATCAAAACGATCCCCGGGGTAAATGGTCACCAACCTACGAGGGACCCTATGTGGTTAAAAAAGCATTTTCTGGTGGGGCATTGATCTTGACCCGCATGGACGGTGAAGAATTTCCAAGACCTGTGAATGCCGACACCGTCAAAAGGTACTACGCCTGAAAAAGGGGGAGGGGTGAAAACCCGAAAGGGCGCCCTGAAAGAGTAAAAAAAAAAAATAAAAAAAAAAAAATAATAATAATAATAAATAAATAAATAAAATAAAAATCTAGGGGTGAAAACCCGAAAAGGCACCCCAAGAGCCAAAAGGGAGAAATAAGGAGCGGGGCATGAAACCAAGGATGGAAAGAAACCGTCGTGGCACGAAACTTCAGAGTACTGGAAATAGTGGCAGTTAAGGGACTTCAAAGCTAACTACAAGGAATATGTGAGATCTATCCTTGTACCCTTTTCCTTTGAAACTTTATCTTTGTTTCTTAAAACCATAATAAAGTCATACTTTATTCACTTCGCTTTTATCTTTCCCGTATACTCACTCTTAATATTATCCTTCTTCAATCTCTTTATTTAATGCGCTATTAATCAGTTAAAATTTTTCCCAAAAGATTAGGATTTGAAAATTGATAACCTCACGTACTTTACTATGAGATTTGTAGGGAATGGCCAAAAAAAATAAAAAAAACTAGAGGTGAAAACCTAGAAGGGCGCTTCTGGTCAAATGGACGAAAGGAAAGTGAAAACCCGCAAGGGCGCTTTTCGCAAAAATAAAAAAGGTCAAGAACAGAAAAGGGGCATCCGAAAAAAGGAGGTCGTAGGTCAAGTCTTGTAACTCATCCTCCATTAATCATTGGCCTTCGGGATCCTGTTAAGTACACTTCATCGGGGAAGAATTTCTTGTATCGGGATTAGACTTGCCTTGTAAGTTGATTTTAATTTTCCTGCATTTTAAATTTCCTGTTATCAACCTCTGGTTCCTTGATCTAAGTTGATTTTAATTTTCCTGCATTTTAAATTTCCTGCTATCAACCTCTGGTTCCTTGATCTAAGTTGATTTTAATTTTTCAGCATTTTAAATTTCCTGCTATCAACCTCTGGTTCCTTGATCTAAGTTGATTTTAATTTTTCTGCATTTTAAATTTCCTGCTATCAACCTCTGGTTCCTTGATCTAAGTTGATTTTAATTTTTCAACATTTTAAATTTCCTGCTATCAACCTCTGGTTCCTTGATCTAAGTTGATTTTAATTTTCCTGCACTTTAAATTTCCTGTTATCAACCTCTGGTTCCTTGATCTAAGTTGATTTTAATTTTCCTGCACTTTAAATTTCCTATTATCAACCTCTGGTTCCTTGATCTAAGTTGATTTTAATTTTTCAACATTTTAAATTTCCTGCTATCAACCTCTGGTTCCTTGATCTAAGTTGATTGTAATTTTCCTGCATTTTAAATTTCCTGTTATCAACCTCTGATTCCTTGATCTAAGTTGATTTTAATTTTCCTGTTATCAACCTCTGGTTCCTTGATCTAAGTTGATTTTAATTTTCCTGCACTTTAAATTTCCTGTTAATCAACCTCTGGTTCCTTGATCTAAGTTGATTTTAATTTTTCAGCATTTTAAATTTCCTGTTATCAACCTCTGGTTCCTTGATCTAAGTTGATTTTAATTTTCCTGCATCTAAGTTGATTTTAATTTTCCTGCATTTAAATTTCCTGTTATCAACCACTGGTTCCTTGATCTAAGTTGATTTTAATTCCCTGCATTTTAAATATGGTGTCGACACCATATTTTGGTCGATCCCTAAAATTAGAAATCGATCTCCAAGGCCAAATCCACATGTCGTTCAATCACATTTCCGATCTCTCCTTGCCAAACAACCACAGTTCCGATCTCTCTTCAAAAAGAACAGAATCCATACTAAGTCCCCATATTAGTTAAAGCCTCGCCGGTCTCTCAAATCAATTACCGAGTTCTCTGGACAAGTCAATCACATTTTTGATCACTTGTTTGACGAAACCAAACCAACATCAGGTTTTCATGTCTCCAGTCTTATTGCCGATCTCCCTTTTAAAAGTTTGGAAATAATCGTTTGATAAAGTTAAAGTTCTAGTCTGGTTTAATGATAATCCCGATCTTTAGTGTTCAAGCCAAATTCCCAATTTTAATTAAGTCCCGTTTAGCGTTGGTTCCCTGCCGATCTCATGCTTATTGTGTTTTCTGATCTCTTACACTTAGGCCAATAATCACTTTTAGTTGTTGTTTTAATATGCTCAGACAATCAAGTGCTTATGCAATTTAGAGATTTTTCGATCACATCCATTCATTAAACAAAAGAGAGCCTTCATTTCATTTAAAATTTGTACAAGTCATTCGGCTGGAGGATCACCCCCAGCCTGATCTACATTTTGCTCGCTTCCTCTCTCACCCTCAGCCTCCTCCTCACTATCCTCACCTTCGTCCTGGGGAGCCAGATCTACCATCCAAGAGAAGTCCTCCTCGAGATATCGCTTCCTGAGCTCGGCTAGGAGATCCCTATGAGCGTTCACATAAGCACCGGCCTCCCTTGTCATCGCCTCTTCTTCTTTTGCTCTGAGCTCCTCAGTGAGGTGAGCAACTTCACCGGCTCGGAGTGCCCGAACTTCTTCAAGAGCATGATCTCGCTCAGCCAGAACTTGAGCCTGCTCGGCCAGCTTGTCCTCATAGAACTTCATTCGTCCCTCAATTTGAGATATGTAGTTCTGAGCGGATGAAAGTTGGGATAAGAGAGAAGCCACCTCATGACCCATCTTCTCGACCTCCTTACCCAGGTGGTGGGCCTTCTCCCGGACAATGTGCTGGTTCACCAAGCACTCCACATTCAGACTCATAGACCGGGTCAGAATGTCATCAAGATTGTCCGGGGACAGCCTATCCCGATCTTCCCGAAGGCAGATTGAGGCACCCAAAACCTTGGCTAAGCCCGGATTCTCCCGAACAGTCCGGTTCTTCTCCAGTGAGTTGATCAGAACTTGAGCGCCTCGGGAAAGGGTCCTCACGGGAGGTTGAGAAGGACCCCCTTCCGTACCCGAAGTGACTGGAGGAGGTGGAGGTGGCTCTTCTTGGGGAGGAGGAGACCGGACCACTTCTATGATCGGCGGTCCTGAAGGTTGAGACGAGCCTCCTTGTATTTCCCCGGGCTCATGACCGGGTCTCTGGAGCAGCTCAGATCGTTTCATCTCCCATACCTTCCGGGAGATCTCTCTCTTCCGCTTCCGGCTCTCCTTGGAGGCTTCGCCGCTTGCCATACCTGCACAAAGAAGAGGTCAGTGAGATCGCTAAGGTCCAAAGATCTGAGAGATGGAAAATACCGATGCCGAGGTCAGAGAGCTGAAGCCCGCGATCTTGGCTGGTGACCAGCTGCATAGTCCAATGATGCAGCTCGGCCATTACTGCGTCCAAACAAGAGAACTTCTCTCTGGACGCCTGATCCTTCAACTCCATCGCCATTACACCCTCTTCCCTACTCAGGGCGATGTGCTTCGAAAGCAAGAGACCCTGATGCAGCCAGCTACGAGGGAAGCCCTCAAAGCCATTCGAAATTTTGCTCCTCAGAATGAAGAAGCGATTCTTCCAATTCTTCAGAGAGGAGGGCAGATCGGTAAAAAGCCCACAATGTGGCTTCGCCTGGAAGAACCAATACTCGTCGTCCTCTCGACGAGTTAATCTATGTAGTTCGGCAAATACCTTAGCTGTGGGACGGAGTCCCTTAGCTCGACAGAGGCCTCTAAAGGCCACTAGGATCCGCCACGAGTTCGGGTGAATTTGGGCGATGCACACTTAGTGATATTTTAAAACTTATTTGAAAAAGTCATCAAGGGGGAACCGCAGTCCCGCTTTCAACTGTTCTTCGTATACCATGATCATATCATTCTCTTCAAAGAAGTGGTCGGCTCGGTGATCACCGTGGCACCGGATAAGTTCGTATGAATCAGGCCGAATGTTATACTCCTGGCTGAACGACTGTAGGTCAGTCTCCTGAAGGATTGATGGCAGCTCGTCCATGGGAAGGTTTTCTCTCCCTGAAGAATGAACATGCCTTGAGGATGCTGCTTGACCCCGAGCTGGAACAGAGGTCCTAGGAGGTTCAGGTCGCACGCTTGGTCCGACCACCTCCACTTCATCAGACAACCAGGAGATCTGAACGGAAGGGGGGCTTGCCGCTCTCTGACCCTCGGCGCCGCTCATTTTCAGAGCAAGAAGGAAATTTAAACGAAAAGAAAGATCAAAACCCTTACCGGAGTCTGATCGGTGTCGGAAGAACTTGAGAGAACGAGAGAATTTTTAGATTGTTCGCGAGAAGCCGAAAATGACATAAGGAAGCAAATGGCTGGCCCATCCCCTATTTATACCCGTCCGAGCATTTAATGCTCACGGTGTCCCAAGCGGTGCATCGGTTAGCGGGATTTGCCAGCCTTTTCTGACACGCCTCGCGCATATTCCAGAGATTCTCTAGGGAGATCGGCTAGTTAGAGATCGGCAGATTGAGATAAATATTTTGAATTGCAGATCGGTTAAGGGTCATTTAAATTAAGAGTCGGATCGGGTAAATACTTCAGAGATCGAAAAATAATCAATGAAATAATAATAAAATGATAATTGACAAAATAAAATTTTTATTTCCAAAAGGTCTGATTACATCATAGGGGCGATCTCTAGAGACCGGTGGAACATCCTATCTAAAAGGCCTATGTCAAAGCCTAGTCTCGTGGCTGAGTCAAAAGATGTGTTTGACCAGGGGACCGGCTGTTGACATCGAATAGATGTACAGCTTAGATGGGGGGACTATGACTCTCATGAAAATGAGAGAGATCGTCATCAAAGTTACCGCTCGAAACCGAGCCGCTGTCGGAACACCCAGTGTGGGGAGGAGCCAGATGAACGCTAAGGAGCAGTCACCGGTGTTAAGGGGAATATTAGCAGTCTTCTCGCCCGAAATCAGTTCGCCATATGTATCGGTCGAATGATTCGAGATCAATGAGATCGAGGTCCTCGATCCAGGTCAGTAAATTAGTCCGGTTTTCTCACTATCATCAAATGAGGTTATCATAATTCCCCGACCACCAGGATCATAAATTTTTAGGCAAGGAACAAAGAGGGCAACCGGAAGAAGATCAAAAGTGGTTATCATATCCGGAATTGTTGCCGGAGCAGCTAGAACAGGAAAAGTAAGGAGGAAAAGGGAGAAAATCGAATGTGGAAGGCTTTTTCTATTGGGGGTATATATAGAGGAGGACCGAGCATTTATTGCTAAGAAGAAAACGAAGTGGACGCTTCGGGAATAGAGGGAAATTAATGCTTTGACTGGACCAGACCCGATAAAGGGAAGGACCGGAGTGATAGAGATCAGAAGAGGGGAGGCCGGTATGAAAGATCGGAAAAGGAGCATGTTAGGGAGATCGAAAAGGGGAGAGATTGGAAAACAAGGAGAATAAGACAATTCCCAATAACTGTCATCATAATCAGAGCCGAGGTAGTTAAAGCGTTGCAGACGAGATCTCTACCGCACGCCTGAGAATCGCCCACATTACTGACAAGTGCCAGAGTATGTCATGACAGTGCTGTACATCCCAATCTCCACCGTTGATCTCATTTGTAAGGATGATCCCAGAGCCCTAGGATCAAAGAAGAAGATGACAAGACCGGCACCTTTTATTCCCAGCCCTCAGATCGCCCTGGACAGGAAAATTAGGGACCTTCAGCTTAGAAGAGAAAAAGGACAAATGTTCTGAAAAAATCTCAGGCGTTCGTCTTGATTCTCTTTAATTCCCAACCATCAGATCGTGTCCTTTAAAATCCTAACCTTCCATCTCCCTCAAGGGGAATCCTGACCCTTTATTGGGAGCACCCGGTCCCTATAAATACCTGCATGAAAACTGTAGCAAGGACGGATGAAAAATACAAAAGGGTGGTAGCTATAGCGGAAGAACTCTGAAATTCAATTCAGTTCGTTACTCTGCTATTTTTTTTAGTTTGGAAAGATAGAAAGACTTCAGAAACCAGTTTTCTAAAGTGTTTTTATTGAAGGGGACTTGAATACTGGAATCCTTCAATTTCAGTCTGTTCATTGCTCCGTGCCATTCTCACTGTCAGTTCTGTCTTTGTTATCTTCATTTCCACTCACATTTCTCAGGCTTAACCCCGTCAAACCTGGTTATTACCTCGGCTTGACTGCATTTTAACGAGGTATTCTTCATTTCAAGGCAAATCTCAGTCCTTAGGCCCTTAGCCCGCAACTCTTCTACGTCTTTGTAACTCCATAACCAATTCAATAGTTCCGATTCCCTACAGGTGAGTGTTTTTTTTTTACCGCAGCTTTATTTGGTGCTCGTTCTTATTTTACTTATCTCTTTTGTTTCATGCTTGCAATGTCCTTTAAGTTCGTATTGTGTTAAAAGGGCCTCCCACCCCTGAAGAAGGCCATTCTCAAGTTTTCTTTTCGTTCATCAGTTCGTTCATTTTGTTAGTCCTTGTAATGTAGGTGTTCTAGTCCCAAATAACGAGTAAGTAGTAAGCAGCTGTATCCTAAGGGTTTCTTTAAAGTAAAAGTCTGAATAATAAGTTGGGGAAATCGTGAAGTCAAATCACTAGGCTAGCTCAGAGGATGGTTGGGTAAGACGTCACAAGGCGGAGTGTAATTAAATCCCAGGAAAGTAAATGGAATAGACCGGATATCGCCTGCCAAATGATATTGGTAAGGTGATTATATGAGAGATCGGTAGAAATTCAGTCCAGTATCCCTTACTTGGTCGTAAGGTGCTAAAGGGGTCAAAAGAAACCTAAATCGGGTTCCCAGTGTCTTTAGACTTCGGGGTCATTAGCTAAAGATCCTTGCGAGATTCGGTAGCAACTAAATTAAAGGGGTTAGGGGAGAGTTCTTACCTGACCCTTACCCAAAGGAAAAGAGATCGGAGGAGAGTTCTTATCCGATTCTCAATCCAGAATTTTAATTAATATTTAAAAGAGATCGGAAGAGAGTTCTTATTCGATCCTCAACCCAAATTTTAATAAATATTTAAAAAGAGATCTGAGGAGAGTTCTTATCCGATCTCCAATCAAATTTTAATAAATATTTTAAAAGAGATCGGAGGAGAGTTCTTATCCGATCTCCAATCAAATTTTAATAAATATTTTAAAAGAGATCGGCTGAGAGTTCTTATCCGTTCTCCAATCCAGAATTTTAATAAAATTTTAAAAGAGATCGGAGGAGAGTTCTTATCCGATCTCCAATCAAATTTTAATAAATATTTTAAAAGAGATCGGAGGAGAGTTCTTATCCGATCTCCAATCAGAATTTTAATAAATATTTAAAAGAGTTCGGAGGAGAGTTCTTATCCGATTCTCAAATCAAATTTAAACACATACGCAAAATAATCCCAAAAAACGCTACACGACATCAATTCACTAAGGTTGTCTCATTTACTTGTGTATCTGGGTAATCCGAATTAGTGAAAAAATCAAACGTTCCTTTTGTCAAAAGGATTAACATTCCCATTCAAACCCCCCTAGCTATCAATTTTAATTTATAAAAGAACGTGACGTTGAATCTGCTTACCCTCATAGAGGGACGAGGTGGGGTGCCTAACACCTTTCCCACCCGTTCACGGACCCCGAACCTAGAATCTCTGTTTTTGAAGTGGTTTCATTTCAATTTATTTGCGCAAATGGTTTTCTTTGATTTCCCTCAAAATCAAGGTGGCGACTCCTCACTCTTTTCACTTCGGTGAGTGCTCGTCCAGGCGACCGCAAAAACCCTTGCGACAATTAGGTTTATTGCATCATGCATGATGTAATCACTTTTTCTTTTTCCTCTTTTTTTTTAATTTATTTTTCTTTAGTTTTTTAATTTAATTCCCGACTCCGAAATTTTCTTTTCTCCGATTTGATTTGATAGTTAGGTCAGGAGTCAGCTCTAGGGGCCAATTGACCAAATTGCCCCTCGCTGGTTCGACCCGGTTTACAAATAATTCAATATTTCTTCTGGATCCCTGACCTAATTATTTGACCGGCTTAACATTTCTTTTTTGTGATTTTCTCTTTTGCACTGTATTCGCAATAGTCCTAAAGACCGCGGTGTCACATTTTACGGTTCGAAATTTGAGTTTAAATCGACTTTGCAGTCCTTTCCGAGAAGGTCACCCATCGCTGTGACTCTTAGCTCATTTAACTTATTATGTTCTGTTTTTCTTATTTATACTTAACTAATTGACAATTACTAATTATTTGTGTTTAGGGCTTATCTAGTTGTCTTAGATATGGTTCTAATCCCATTAATTATCCGGATCGACACCGGTCACCGAAATAGTGAAATATACCAGGCTATACAATTAGGGGTGTTACACAAATTTTTCTCAAACTTAAAAACTCACAATTTCTTCAAAATCTAACATAAACCACACTTAATGTGCACCAAATATTAACCAAGTTAACACCCAAAACACTTCAAATGAAAAGGACAAATATTATCAAAATTCTGAAACAAAACCATATTATCTACAATTTCAGTTTCCAAACCCAACTTCAAAAATTCTATAGAAAAGTAAGTTTAAAATACTATTCACGTGAAAAATAAATATGCAGAAAAGCTTATTTTCATTCTAAACATATTCCAATTATAGAAATTCATTCCCAATATACTAAATCAAGTCATTTAGCAATTAAGCAACCATAAAATGAATTTAGTGCAGAATGACACTTTTTAACACACAAATGACACTTAAAACAATAAGAATAAATTCCTAAATACATCAAAATACATCTCATCCATATTTCACACCTCAAAACATAAAAAAAATAAAAATAAAAATAAAAATAAAAATCAAGCTCATCATCATGCATTTTCAACCTAGCTTTCTCATTTCATTAAAGCTCATTCAATATATGCAAAGAAAGTCTAAGAAATTATTGTTCATGGCAAATAAAAGGGCAACAAGACTGGTGTAATTTGTTTTGTAGAAATAGCATGGTAAATATAAGGTATAATGGCCAAAATTAATACACATGAACATATTGAAAACACTAAAATTAGTAAGCATAAACTCTGATTATGGTAAAAATAATGGCACTTTAGATCAAGCAACACACTAATAAGGCTTGAATTTACTGTTCATAGGAAATGTAAAAATGAAAAAAACTTCCCTGCTAACTGCATGCAAATGGATTCTTCATGACACTCCTTTAAACAACTTTAATTTCTTTTCTTCAAAAATTTCAGCCATCATAAACACCCATTAATGCAATTCACTCTATAGAAACAACATACTAAATTAGAGCTGCACTAATTAAAATGAAGTCATATGAACAAATTAAAAACACTAAAATTAGCAAAAACTAAGCACTAAACATGAAGAACTCAACAATTTCTCTAAATAAAATGTTCTCATTTCAACAAAACACAAGCAACACAAGCAACATTCCAACAAAATAAGAAGCTACTATTCATAATAAATAAAAAAATGCAAGAAACTTCCTTTTATAATAGCAACTTATTTTTTTATAGAATTTTCACAATTGCCCAAATTTTTGCAAATCACCTACAAAGATAATCAAATGTCAAAATCTAAATAAATGGGACAAAACTCAAAAACAAAATTAAAAAAAAAAACTACTAAAAATAAACTTGGGTTGTCTCCCAAGAAGCACTAATTTTAAGTTATTAGCTTAACCCTTCAAAAATACTAATAAAAAAGCAGTCAACGCCCATAGTAAGTGTCATATAACCTGGCATAAGAGTTTTGACTTTGAATGCCCTCAAGATTGGAAAGATCTGAAAAAGCTTTGCATTTAACTCTAACAACACTGGAGGTGGAATCATTTGCTTATGATGAAGATTGCTTCAGCTCATGAAGAATATAAGTGGTGCAGGAAGTTTCCATGAGAGAAAAGGGTCTTTTTGGTGGGGTATGTGTAAACACCATCAATAAGCTCAAATTGATGGTTTTATCAATTTCCTTATCCACAAACTTCTCTTCTAATTTATCTTCAAATAAACACTCCTTTAATGACCCTCCAACTACAAAGGAGTTATTTTCTTGAACTTTAGGCTCCACTTCATCAATTTCTTCATTCACCAATATCTCTTCCAACTCCTTTTCTTGTGGAAACTCTATTGGTAACTCATCTTCAAATGAAATTTCTTCTTCCAATTTAAGTTCTACTTCTTCTACATCTTCAAATTCCCACAATGCTTTTTCACAATTAAACTCATTGTCCCAACTTTGATTGTTTAATTCCTCCTCATGAAGTTTCCTTATCATATTGATTGATGGCTTATTTTTCTCCATTGGTTTCTCAAAATCATCTAATTTAGCTACCATCTCTTCAAATCTCACTCCATTCTCTTCTTAAACCTCAAATGGTTGGTGTGAAATATTGGATTAGTAGAGGCATGAGGGATATTGGTGACTCCAAGCCCAATGCTAATGGTAATTAAAATCTGCCATGTCATTCAATAGGTGAATGGCATTCTCGTGACCTCTTTAAAGAATGTGATCAACAGTTGCCGTAACTCCATTATCTACCTAATTTCTTGTCACTTCATCCAAACCATCAAAAAAACAAAGAATTAGAGACTAATTTGAAAGGTTGTGATGAGGAAATCTCTCTATCAAGTCATTGAATCTTCACCAAGTAGTATAAAAATGTTTCAAGTGCTATTGAACAAAACTTGTGAAGACTTGATAGTGAAACATGTCAATGTACCTCACAAGATAAATAAATAGAAACAAAATTAGAAATATAAAAGAATAAAATTAAAAAGAAAAACACAAAAGGAACCTAAACAAAATTCAAAAAGAAAAATACAAAATAAAATAATCATAAAAGAAGGTTAAAAAGAAAGTGCCTAAATTAACCAAAAAACCATCTCATCTAATGATAGTTGATATGGAAATTAAAGTAATTTAAATGCAGTGATTTTAATGGTAAATGAAGAAAATAGGCAATGGGCAACGTAAATAAAATATAAAACCAAGCAAAATTTAACTAAATTAACAATGGGTAAGCAAGAACAAAGTTTAATTGATAGTAACAATGATTTCAGAGTTGGGGTTCATGCTTTAAACCAAATGGGATTTGGATAAGTTCACCCAATTTTTAAGAAAATCTATGGTTTTTAGGTGGCTAATTCTAATCTCCTTTGATTTCTTTCTCAAGCAAACCAAAAAGTGTTTTGAAAAAATTAAACCCCACTTTCGTACGATGTTTGATTTATCCAAAACTCATTAGGAACTTTAATCAACCAATAACCCTCTTAATCCCTAGATTATCTATAACCTTAGGTAATTAAGTTCAAAACTTTGATTATCTTTCAATGATTTTTATCTCTTAGTCCTTCAATCAAATATATATTAAAACCTATACCCAATGGGATCCAACACTAGGCAAGTCAATAAAATGCACAAGGAATAAATCAAAACTTATAAATATCGTAAATCTGAATAAAGTCCATCCAAATCCACAAATTAATTTAAAACATTACAACCCAACTTTGAAATCTTGAAAAATCCACTACCTCATAATAATATTTACAATGGAAAATGATAAAAATAAATGAAAGAAACATAAAATGGAGCTAAGAGTAGAAAACCCATGCGAAGAAAGCTTCAAATCATAAAAAATCTGCAGCTAGACGTCACTTGCAACAAATCCTAGCAGAAATGGTGTTTTCTTTTCTTCCTTTTCCCATGGTCTTTTTCTCTCCCTTCCTCCTTATTCTCTATTTAATTTTTTCACAGCTTATTCTTTCGTTTTTTATATGGCTCGTTATTTCTTCTCCCTTTTTAAAAGGAGAAAATGATGTATTTATATATCTCTGAAAATCTGCCATGAAATAGGCTAAAAGGGGATAAGGACAAAAGGTCCAAAAGGGGTGAGGTGTAAAAAATGGTCCAGTTAGTTCTAAAAATCTACCAAGCAACATGACTCAATGTTGGATTTCAACGTGCTTCGTGTGAATAAATTGGCGAAGAAACATGGGGCATGTAACTTGATATGAAAATCACTGCCTCCCTTAACTTTTCTCTTTGCTGCGAGTGACGAAGTAACATGCCTCATGTCACTTTGTTTGAAAATTATTGTTCCTCTTAAATTTTTTGTTTGCTAAACTTGAGAAGTAACACTGCCCAGTGTAAGATCTTAGGAAGATTTCTAACTTTTTTATGCAGAATTTCTTCAACTTCCTCACCACTCTAAGCCTTCAAATAACATCAAATCATTTTCATTTGCAACTTTTTATCTTCAAATCGCCTTAAAACCTATTAAAAACATCAAAATTTCAAAAATCAAATATAAAATACTAAAATTAGCAAATTAACTAAATTAAAGACTAAAATCCTATAAAATACTAAATTTAAAGGGCAAAAATGTATGCTAAATGATCCTAAAATGCCTATATAAAATATATATATCATGCACCTAGATAGGTATCTTAAGTTCATGAGTTTTTTTCAAACTTATCTTTCATCGCTAATGTTGTTGGTGCTTCTTCTAAACTTCATGATGAAGCCCAAGCAGTTAAAATAGCATATATGCTATCTGTTGATGAATTAGAATCTGGAAAAGGTGTTAATCAAATTGGCACCTTGAAATGAGCTGGTGATACTCATTGGATCTCTCATTTTCATTCTATTTTCTTATGTGAATGCTTAGTGCTACTTGTTATGTTCTTGAAAATATTAGGAAAGAGGGATCTATTTATTCGCAAAGGGGAGATGCTATAATACAACTTATAAAATTATTACACCATTTGAGTTGATTTTCATTTTGCATTTAATGAAGGAAATTATGGGTATTATTGATATCCTTTGTTAAGCTTTACAACAAAAGTCTCAAGATATTTTGAATGCTATGCATTTAGTTTGAAGCACGAAAAGCCCTTATCCAGAAATTGAGAGATGATGGTTGGAATGGTTTGCTTGAAAAGTTCTTATCGTTCTCCAATAGTCATGAAATTAATATTCCAGATTTAAGTGTTAGATAAAATGAAGGTCAAGGTCACCATTAATAGGATCATGTTACTATTGAGCATCATCATCATTATCATTTTGATATATTCAATGCCACCATAGACTTTCAATTACATGAGTTAGATAGAAAATTTGGTGAACAAGCAGTGGAATTTCTAATATTAAGCTCGATTTTAGATCCAAAAGATGGTTATAAATCCATTAATATTGATTATCCTCTTGATTTTACTAAGCAAGAGAAGATTAATTTGAGATTTCAGTTGAAACATTTTGAAGTTGATGTACCTCAACATATGAAATTACAAAATTTATCTTCCATTTTAGAATTGTGCGGAGGATTAGTTGAGATAGAAAAGTAAAAAACTTATCATCTTATTGATAGATTCATCTTGCTTCAACTCTTCCAGTGACTACAGCAGCTAGTGAGTGAGCATCCTCAACTATGAATACTGTGAAAACAAGACTTCGCAACAAAATGGAAGATGAATTTCTTGCAAATAATTTGGTTCTTTATATTGGGCAAGAAATTGCTCAAACATTCAATTTTATGTAAGATACATAATTTTTCTTATTTCAATATATAATTAAAAATATTTATTACTTTTAGTGAATATATTTTATTTTATTGTTACTTATTAAATTATAATATAAAGTGCTATATTTATATTTATTTTTTATAATTTATATGAGAAAAAAATTTAGATATAAATTTGAGTTTGACCCCTCAAACTTGACAAGCAAGTTCCACTACTAGATGCATAATATGTTATTGAAAATGAATTCACAAACTAAAAGATCATATTAAGATGCTCTAGTTGTTGGAAGCTAAACTAGAATAAGTGTTTGAATTGCCTATAATATATATAGGATTCAATCAAAAACTGAAAGGACAACTATTAATATAACTATTAAGGAATTGCAAAGGAAACATAAATTTTGTTGAAAATTTAGCAAATTCTTTTCTATATTTAAAATATTTTCCTATGTCATAACAAACAGGCCTGGAGGGAAGGGGGTAGGAGCTAAGGGAGTTTTATTAAAAAAAAATTAATATGGTCAAAAAATTTTAATATAATTTTATATACTTAAAATTAAATTGCCCCTCTACACTTTATGAAAATAAATTTAATATGTTCCTATATATTTAAAAATAAATTGGCCCCCTAATTTAAATATTTTTATATTTTATTAGGCTATTTATCTATTTGAATTTATAGCATTTTGATGTAAAATATTAATTTTATTTTCACTGTAAATTAGAATATGAGCAAGTAAAATAAAATCTTTGTTTGAAGTATAGTCTATAAAAATTTAAAATAATTCATTTAAAAAATATTATCTTATATTGTAACTTTTAAATCTCCACTTTAATTTAAATATTTTTAAATTTCAATTACTAAAATTTTATTTCACATAAAATAATAATAGTTATTTAATATTCTTTTTATTATATCTTTTAAGAATTTTAAAATTTTTAAATTTACAATTTCATATGTTATAAGACTTTACTTATCAAATTATATATTTCCAAAAATTAGTTTTTAAATTAAATTTTTTATAAAAATAGAAAAAGGGTGAATTATTTTTTAAAAAATATTTACTAATATATATTCAAATAATTATTTACTAAAATATTATTTACAAAATTTAAATATTTATTTAAAAATATTTCTTATATTTAAAATATAAGGATTTTAATAATGATACTTCAAGAATCATTACATGGTATATGTTTTTTTTATTTTATCTATCATTTTATTAGTATATGTTAAATAATTTAAAAAATAATAAAAAAATAGTCTATTAATCAATTTTTTTATTATTTAACATTAAGAATAAAATTATAATTAATTAAAAATTTTATATTATAAGTATGAAAATATAAAATACAAAAAGATACATAATTATTATATTATTAAAATAAAATAATAGATCATTTATGAAACATACGGGCAAAATGAAATGCTATTTTAGTCTCCTTATTATTAAATCTAGGCTCCGCCACCGATAACAAACATAAAACATATACAAATATGTAAAACACTCTGTGAGCAACAATAAGCAACAAAATAATAATTTATAGCAAAGTTTACCCCTAAGATTTAGCTAGTCCTTAACACATGGAGATGTAGAGGTGTTCATCCTTGCAACATGTTCATAAAGTTTGTATTATATTTAGTCAATGGAGACAAGATTGCATTTTGGCTATCAGTCTATTATTTATTTTCTACTCTACTTTTTAGGACTTTTTTGGTATTATTTTTGAAATTATCGTGAAAAAATTATTTTTTTAAATATATAATTTATAGAGTATTAAAAATTAATTTAAAATTAAATTTAATAAATTTTAATTATAAAGATATTAAAATAATAAAATTATTTTTTTAAATTATTTTTTTAAATAGTATTTAAGATAATATTTTTATTTAATAAAATAATTTTAAATATCTAAAACAATACTATACAGGCATTTAATTTAAGCGGTTGTGTTTTTGGAGAATTGCTTTCCTTCATTCAAAGTAATACATTAAATAAATGACTATCATTGCTATTTCTATTCTATAGAATAAAAAAAAAAAAAAAGCAGTTGAGATGGACAGTAAATTTGGATTCAATTTCACATTTGCCCATGATGTTTCAAAATGTTTCTGGGATAATTTTCAACGATTATCATTGAACTTATATAATTGTAACATTATAATCTGTTAACTTTAAAATTTAATATAAAATTTTTTAAATTTTATACAATAAAATTCTTTTGACTTTCAATTACTAATTTTTCAGTTAGAAACTGATGGGAATAGCTTCCGCATTACACATAGTCAATATTTTTCTCTTTTTTCTCCTGTAAAATATAAAATTATTCTTTTTACACATGAAAATTTATTCTCTTTATAGAAAGAAAAATAATTTAATTTACATATTACTTAAGAAAGAAAAGAAAAATATTGACTAAGTTTGATGTTAAAATTATTCAAATCAATGTATAATTAAAATATTCGTAATTAAAAATTGAAGAGATTTTAATATGTAAAATTTAAAAATTAATAAAATTTTATATTATATTATTAAATTAATAGGATATAATATTAGTACTAGATAAATGTTTTGCCTTTCCCATGTCTGGGTTCTTTGTATTTTATGTTGGCAATATTATCCGTGCATCTTTGGCCTTCTTGCCCATACCTCTATCCGAAACAACGTTGTTGGATGGCTTTATTTTTCTCGGAAGCTTTGCTTCTGCTCCAAAGCTTTTGGTACATTTCTTCGGAATCACTGTATTCTTCTTTTTATGTCCCTAATTTTTCTGTAACAATGAAAGATATGGAGTGATATGGTGAGATTTGAGTAATAGAGAGAAGGATGGCAGATAAGAGAGGATCGGGTCGCCAACTTTAACATCAGATGGTTGGTTTGCTGCTGTCCCGCATTCATTTCTTCTTTGTCTTCTGATCTCTACTTCTTCCCGAAGATAAAGTTTCTTTTGCTTTAAGATGCGGAGGCAGCCTGGGTAAGTTCTTTTGCTGTTGGGCTTTTGTTGAATTTAGAAATGCGCTTGGAATATTAGTTGTTGTTTCTCACAAGCATATGTTTTTCATCCCTTATTTTTAAAATAGGAAACTAAAAGAACCAAAATGTTTTTTTTTTTTTTTTGTTCTGTATGGTTGGCGAGAAAAAAAATAATAAGGAAAAGAATTGGAATCTCACGATGTTGTTTAGAAGGCCGAAGAGAATATCAGAATTTTGGATGATTTGGAAATATTTGGTGTTGTTGACTGGAGATCTTGGAAGTAATGATGCGATATACATTGCTTCCCTTAAAACAGCATTAATTGATGTGGCTATTTAGGTTATAGAAATTTTATTCTATTTTTGTATCGGATTATGATCTATGGGCAAGTATATTGTTCCATTTCAGGTGAATGGAGCACTAAAGTTCTGCTTAACGTTAGTGAAATCTAAACCTTGGGACTCTTTTGGTTTTGTTTGGTAAAGTGGATGGAAAATATAAAGAATATGATATGCCATCACTGCCACTATCAATGTATTTTATGACCTTTCTTGATAAATTTTTCTATTCGGCTTATTTTGTGCTATCGGTATAGTAATGAAGCACAGAGCATTAGGGTCTATGTCTTTTACTCTATTATGGGTTTATTTTTTTGCTGATGCATGTTGTTTTTATGATTATTAATTGATTTTACGTTGAAATTCAGTTTTTTATTTTTAAAATTATCTATCAAATTTGTAATTTTTAATTCATTGAATTGGAAGAGACCATCTGTTGATGAAGACAAAATTTTCTTTGCAGATACCAACTCTAACCTCCCAAATAAGCCAATCCTTAATCATTTATACATAATCCAGGGAGGCTGGCGTCATTGATTCTTCTTCTCCCGCTTTAAGGTAGTGCCCATGTGGCACGGATGTTATATCTGCTGCTGTGAAGCATCTAACACCAGTTGTTCTTGAGTTGGGTGGGAAATGCCCTGCTTTTGTTGATTCCTTTTTATCTACTTGGGAAAAACAGATAATATTCCATCTTTCTACCATTGATTAATTTACTATATTAAGATTGTGACAAAACAATCAACCCAATTCTCAGCTGTTCATCATCTAAAATAGAGAGAACTTTGCATTGCTGCAAGCTGTTCCTTTAGTAGTTTTTTTTTCCCTGTTGTTTAATCTCAAGGTGGCTGTAAATTGAAGTGCTGTCACAAAGTTAACCTGTGCTTTTTAACTAAAATTATTAGGCACCTAACCTCAAAGTTAAGGCATTTTTATTCTTTAATTATGTCTCACAGTTGATAGTTATCATCTAGATTAATTTGGATTTTCTTTTTTGGTATTTATCAGCAGGAAATGAGTAGGGGTTAAAGGTGCGGTACACACTATTAATTAAGGCTATCTATTGGTCATTAGTGTCCTTACCTGAGGGATGATTACTAAGGTATCATATTTTAATAAAGAATTTAACATTTGATTTTTAATTGTAATGTTTTTCAGACAAAATTGCTTGCATTCAGGAGACTAAATGGGTAGGAGAGAAAAGTAAGGAAGTGGGTAATTCAGGGTACAAACTGTGGTTTACTGGAAAGGAGAGAAATAAGAACGGAGTGGGTATAATCATAGAGAACATTGAAAGACGCAGAGTAGTTTGTGAAAAGAGTAGGAGATAGAATTATACTAGTAAAGCTAGTACTAGAAGGAGAAACAATAAATATAGTTAGTGCTTATGCCCCACAAATAGGACTAGACAGTGAGAGTAAACAAAGGTTTTGGGAAGATATGGATGATTTAATGCAAAGCATACCGAATGAAGAGAATGTTTTCATTGGTGGAGATTTGAATGGACATGTAGGAAGTGATAGGCAAGGTTATGAGAATGTTCATGGAGGTTTTGGTTTTGGCAGTCGAAATGAGGAGGGAAAAAGCATCCTGGATTTTGCTATGGCATACGACCTAATACTAGCAAATATCTACTTTATAAAAAGAGTCACATTTAGTGACTTTCAAAAGTAGGCAACATAGAAGCCAAATCGACTTCCTCTTAACCAGAAGACAAATAGAGCTCTATGCAAGGATTGCAAGGTCATTCCAGAGAGGCTTTAACAAGTTAACATAGGTTGGTGGTCTTGGATGTCAAGTTTAGGAACAATTCAAGTAAGGTTAGAAGAAATAGTGTAGCTCGAACAAAGTGGTGGGAGTTCAAAGGAGTAAAGCAAGTGAAGTTCAAAAATGAGCTTCTCGAGTCCGAAGTATGGAAGCTAGATATGGAGGCCAATGATATGTGGATACAGATGGCATCAAAGATTAGAGAAGTAGCTAGAAAAGTACTTGGAGAGTCTAAGGATATGGACCACTCTCAAAAGAGAGATGGTGGTGGAATGAGGAAGTACAAAAGGCTGTGAAGAGAAAAAGGGAATGGTATAAGAAATTACCTAAATGTGATAATAATGAGGCATATGAACAGAATAAGATAGCAAAGAAAGAGGCAAAAAAGGCAATTAGTCAAGCAAGAGCACAGGCCTTTGAAAAGTTATATGAGAAACTTGGAACTAAAGAAGGGGAGAAAGATATTTATAGATTAGCAAGGAGTAGAGAAAGGAAATGTCAAGATCTCAATCAAGTTAGGTGCATTAAGGATAAAGAAGGAAAAGTGTTGGTGAAAGATGAGGACATTAAAGAAAGATGGAGAAATTATTTTAATGATCTCTTTAATAATAGTCAAAATGGTAATAGCGTGAATATAGATTATAGAACAATAGAAAAGAATGTAAATTATACTAAAAGGATTCGATCTTTAGAAGTAAAGGAAGCACTTAAGAGAATGAAGGTGGGTAAAGCCTGTGGACCCGATGAAATACCAATTGAAGTGTGGAAGTATTTGGGAGATATGGGAGTGGCATGGTTAACTAAATTATTTAATAAGATTCTAAACTCAAAGAAAATGCCTGATGAATGGAGGAAGAGTATTTTAGTACCTATTTTTAAAAATAAGGGAGACATACAGAGTTGCTCAAACTATAGGGGAATTAAACTCATGAGCCATACTATGAAGTTGTGGGAGAGGGTTGTGGAGCATCGACTACGTCATGATACTTCTATCTCTCTCAATCAATTTGGTTTCATGCCCGGTCGTTCAACTATGGAAGCGATCTTTCTCATTAGAAGCTTGATAGAGAAATATAGAGATGTGAAGAAAGATCTACACATTGTTTTTATTGATTTGGAGAAGGCTTATGATAGTGTTCCAAGAGAGATCTTATGGAATGTGTTAGAACAAAAGAGGGTATCTATTAGGTACATACAAGTATTGAAAGATATGTATGAAGGAGCAACTACTATTGTGCGCACAGTGGGAGGGGACACAAGTGATTTTCCGATCTCAATTGGATTACACCAAGGATCAGCCATAAGCCCTTACCTTTTTACATTAGTTTTAGATGAACTGACGAAACATATACAAGAGAGTATTCCTTGGTGCATGATGTTTGCGGATGATATTGTTCTGATAGATGAGACACGAGAAGGAGTCAATAGGAAGCTAGAACTTTGGAGAAGTACTCTAGAGTCAAAGGGTTTTAAGTTAAGTAGAACGAAGACAGAATACATGCATTGTAAGTTCTGTGAAGGCCAAACTGGTGATAGGGAAGGAGTTAGTTTGAATGGGGTGGTACTGTCCCAAAGTAATCACTTTAAATATCTAGGCTCAGTCCTTCAAGTAGATGGGGGATGTGAGGAGGATGTTAGTCATAGGATTAAAGCCGGATGGTTGAAGTGGAGACGTGCCACGGGAGTTTTATGTGATCGTAAGATTCCCAATAAATTAAAAGGAAAATTTTACCGTACTGCCATACGACCGGCTATGTTATATGGTAGTGAGTGTTGGGCACTGAAAGAGTCGTATGCATCTAAGATAAGAGTTGCAGAGATGAGAATGTTAAGGTGGATGAGTGGCCATACTAGACTAGATAAAGTCCGTAATGAGAGTATCAGAGAAAAGGTAGGAGTGGTGTCAATTGAAGATAAATTGAGAGAAGGGAGATTGAGGTGGTTTGGTCATGTGAAGCGTAGACATACGGAGGCTCCAGTTAGACAAGTAGAGCACATTAGGTTAGAGGATAGAAAGAAAAAAAGGGGTAGACCTAAATTAACTTGGAGGAGAGTAGTACAACATGACTTAGAAGCATTACACATTTCTGAGGATTTAACCCAAAATCGTTCAGAGTGGAAAAAGCGAATCCATATAGCCGACCCCAAATTTTTGGGATAAAGGCTTAGTTGAGTTGAGTTGAGTTGAGTTGTTTTTCAGACAAAAATCAGTTGGAATCAAGAAGATATCAGGGCAATCAAAGCTGCTAAAGCTGCTAAAGACAATAATATGTGTATGAGGTGTGGTTTATCAATCTAAAGGAATATTTCAAAAGCATCAGTTGCCATTGATGGATGATGTCAAATTTAAAAATCTGATTAATTGTTCAGGGACGTAGTGTGACATCTTCAAATTATAAATCTTTTTTATTGTTAGGTCTTGGAAAAACATGTACGGTAGGTTTTATTAGTTGCATAGGACTTCATAGACATTTTGTGTTTATTGGTTCATAGATTCCTTCAAATCTGTTGAAAGACTGCAAAGCTCTCTAGACTACTTATCTTAATGACAATCCTATTTATATGGATCAATTTCAGCAGGTAAGTTACAGTTCTCTGGATCAATTTCAGCAAAGCAAATGTCTATTTCTATGGATCAATTTTAGCAGGTAAGTTATAATTTTTTTTTTTTTTTTTTGTAATTTTCATATCTTCCTCATATGTTTCATTAACTGTGAAAGGTATTCGCTTAATGTTCATTTGTCTATAAATGATTTCTGTCTGCCCCCTAATTTGCAGGCATAAAAGCAAAAATGGTGATAGATCGTCTCTTTCTCTGGGGAGGCACCATTTTGGATACTGCTGCAGCAGTTGTGCTTAGATGTATGTTTATTTTGACTATTGGCATCCCATTCTTTTTGTCAAATGTTTATTAGTTATGCTTTTAAAAACCATCTCCGATTAAATTTTCGGCATCCAAGACCAGGATGCACCTCAAATCCCTTCCCTTTCTTTTTAGGCTGTAAAACATTTTGGTGCCACTGCATCACCTTGTAGACAAGAGATCATTAGGTAAACAAATACCATATGGTAAAATCATTAATTAAATTTTTTTGGGTGGTTAATTATTATTGATCTATTAAAAGATCAACTTTGATCCTGAATTCAGTGGACATGTTTTTGGTTAACTGAAGAACAATGTGGTTTGGTGGTGCATGTGATTCTTTGAAGTTCTTTATGGACAATTAATATTAGATTGTTTCCCATATTTTACAGGAATTGACCCAAGCAAAATGAGAATTAGTATTTGAAAGCTTTGAGCAAGCAGATCCTTCAACAACTAGATTGTGAGCAGCAAAATGTATATAGAGACCCCATAATTGTATGACTCTCAACAATTGACTTAAAAGTTATACATATATATATATATATATATATATATATATATATATATATATATATATATGTAATTTTCTTAGAAGAAAGAAAATAATTTTATTTATTAAAAAAAAAATCTCGTCGCATTGTGTGGGAATCATTCTAGTATAATATAAATGCAAGTTATTCAAGAATACAATCATTTGGCTAAGTGTAAAATATTCTTAATACATTGTAATTATTCATTCATTTGGTGAAATGCTCCAAGTGTACACAAGTAGTAATGGGTATTCTTGTAATATATATGTTATTGTGGAATTACGATTACAAAGGAGTCTATATAAATGGGCTAATTATTAGGTGCACCCGGTGCACTAAAAAATAGTGCTCCCTCTCTCACAGAAAGTGGGTCCTTCCTATTATATAGGAAGTGGGTTCCACATGATTGTGAGAGAAGGTGTATGTGCATCGGGTGCACCTAATAATTCCTCATATAAATGAGGTGATTGAATATGCATAGATAAATTAAGAGTATTTTTCAAAATTGTTATTTGTTCTAATTCTATAACGGGACTCCTCTTCATTCAGGCTTCACAATTTGATTCATCTAACCGGGGACTCAGACCAAAATGAAAGTTTATGAGTTCAACTTGGGTTGGAATCGTTCTCTCTTTCTTTAACCGAATCAAAATTAGACTTGGTAGTTCGAGTTGGCATTTTTTTTCCTTAAGAAACTAATAAAAATTTAACTATTGGATTGGTTTAAATCAAATCAATAAAACAAATAAAAACTTGAATCGAAACTGAAATTAATAGAATCTTACAGTTTTATTGAAGATCTTCAAATATACAAATCAAATTTGTCAATTTGATACCGAAACCTACCGTGGCTAGAATTAT
This sequence comes from Hevea brasiliensis, assembly GCF_030052815.1. Taxonomy (NCBI): domain Eukaryota; kingdom Viridiplantae; phylum Streptophyta; class Magnoliopsida; order Malpighiales; family Euphorbiaceae; genus Hevea; species Hevea brasiliensis. Next base: position 8,527,067 of record NC_079493.1, on the reverse strand, counting down.
CTTTACTTGGGCTTGTCAGTGAACCCACAAGACCATCTCTGTAATAATTGAGCTCAATTGATTCAAATGAAAACTTATGAGTTTAATCGAATAAAAAAAAAAAAAAACTCCAAGAACATGGTTGTGCATTTTTTTCATAAAGTATATAATTTTTTTTTAATACTTGGAAATTTAAAAAAAAAAAGTATTGATTTCTAATAAATGGAAAATTCTTACATATAGTATGGTATTTATACACCAACCAATAAAAAATTACTATCATGTATTTATAAGTAGCACCTACCATAATTTTTGTTAAAAATGACATTTGTTAATTGGTTAAGTGTATAAATCTTGATGTGGGTAAGTTTTACTCTAATGCATTTGGTCAATATAAAAAAATAGAGATAAGTACAAATAAGTCCCTCAACTTTTCATCGGATTCCAAATAAGTCCAATTTAATATTTTTGGCCTAATAAACCAAGAACTTTGTATTTAAGTCAAAATAAGTCCAATTTTTTTGCCCAAAAAAATTAAAATAATAATATTTTGAATCTCAAAGTAATAAATATTAAGTTTTAAATTTTTAAAACAATAAAAATTATTTATTATTTTTAATCAAAATAAAATAATAAAAAAAAAAAGAATAAGGAAAAAAACCCAGATTGCAACAAAAACCCACAATACCCAATTTATTTTCACAGCAAAATCATGTTTTCCACAATACCTAATTTGTTTTTTTCACATCAAACTTACTAAATTTTTGACTTCACAAAACCCTCCTCATTGGCATCAATAACAGCTTCAAAAACCAATTTGTGCCTATAAACAACAAAATTTATATCTTATAAAACATTTCCACTTTGTGAGAGGTTGTTCAATCCTAAAGCTGGGTCCTCAACACTACCCATAATTAGCCTTAAAATAGGCTGTTCTTGACTAGGGGATCCAGGCAATACTCCCTCCTAGTCCTCCATTCCAAGCTGCCTACATTTTTTAGTACTTATATCTACATTGGAATAGCTTGAAACTAGCCCTATGCCTTTTTTGTAACTAGAAATTAATACCTTACATAATTAATGGCATATGAGAAACAAAAAGAATGTTTTGAGTACAATGGTACATGAGAACCATTGTTGTGAATTATGATCAACACAAATGATATAATAAATGAATGTATAAATTATGATAAATGCATAATTTATGTAAAATTGTATTCTAAAAATTTATATTTTTGTTACGAATAGAATTGAAATGTTATAAATTATAATTGAAATTTATCGTGAAATAATAAAATAATAAAACAAAACATATTAATATTTAATGGTACTTATGTGCTCATGTATTGCCTAGACACATGTGTCAGATTGGATAGATTGGCATGCCAATAGGGTATTGTTTTAGCAGTACTGCGTAAGGCTTTGTGCCCGCAATCATGGCTTTATGCCTGCAATCATGGCTTTATGCCCGATTATATGTTATCATGGCTTTTTAGCCATACTGACTGCATACGTAGTTGACGTTCAGCATGCCATGGTATGACGACCCGAGGCATCGCAGTGTCCAGTGCCAACAACCCGTTATCCAGTTTAGTCAGCCTGTCATAGGTTACTTAGGCAGTGTAAATTATTGAAATTATTTAAGAACATTTGTAATTAAAAACCTTAGAAAATATTGAATGAAATGAGAAAAAAAAAATTTAGCAATGGAAACATAACTAAATCAAGTAGTACAAATGAAATTTTCAGAATTGTAGGAATCGAAAATACAATACTCCTAGAATTAATCTATATATCGAATATTATTACTGTATAAACTCAGCACATCCAAAGAGGGACAAAATAGAATATAAGATAGTTGATATTAGAAATACCATACCAAATTTAATTGATACCCGATGATCCAAATTATACTTTAGAATCATACTTCAGTCTTTCTTATTTATATATATATATATATATATATATATATATATATATATATATATATATATATATATATATATATATATTATTTTCTTGTTATATTATTGCACCACTAAGCAGAAATGCTTAGCGCGATGGATTTGTTTCCTTCGCGCAGGTACTGAAGCTAAAACCCAGTGGACATTTGACTGGGATTTTTGGAGTCCAAATCTGCAGAAGTGTCAGAAGTGTTCAAGCTGTCACCTCTTCAGCAATGCATGTAGATAGGGCTCACAAAAGTTATTTTATGTGTTTATAATTAGTTATTAATTGTAATGTAAATTATGGTATTGTAATTAATTTGTACATCATGTAAATTGTGAATTTATGAAATTAGCTTGTAAATCATGTAAATTATGAAGTTTGAGAATTTTGATACATAAATTGAGTATGAATGGATATGTATGCAAATGAGTTGCAAGAATTGAATGTGTGATGAGATGATTATGAAAATAACTGATGAGATTTTATTGTGAAAATATTGTTGAAATTTCAAGTAGGTAAATAGTGAAATACGCCAAATGGTAATAGAAACAGGGAAACTCTGCTAGTTTCTCCATAGAAAAATAATTGATATTAAAATATAATGAGAATAAAATTTTTAAAGAAATAAAGTAAGATAAGATAGGGTGCTCCGACACCGAGTGTAACATGTCTTGCTCGGCTACAATATAGACGGGTAAGGGGTCTTACACAGAAGGTGTCTTCAAGACCCATTGTTTAACCTAATGGCCAGCCCAAACTAATTACCCATGTAAAATAAGTCTTGAACTGGCATACCTTGAATACCAGTGCAAAACATTGACAGAAAAGTTGATGTGGTTGTCAACAAAACCATTCAAACAAAGTCAAAGGTAAACTCTTTAGAGGAACAGTTTAACAGGATCCATACTAAGTTTTAGAACAAATTTGACCAGGTTAATAAGAGACTTTGAGAAATGGTCCAACAAAAGACTTTTACTCAGGAGTTTTTCCAAAAGGAGGCAAAGCTTAAGAGGCTAAAAGTAGAAGTTGCTATAATGGAAGCTGATCTTTCCAGTGCAATCCTGGAAACCCTTCCTAATGAATCATTTGTATTTTCCTCTAAAAGACTGAGCTTTCATCCACTCCAAGACCTCAACAGACTCAGAGACTCATGATCTATTCATGAACTTCAAATACGCCTCAGTAAAAGTGGTTGGATAAACGACCAATGGATGATCATGATCCTCCTCCTCAAATGACTATCCAGTCAATATAAGAAGGTTCCTTAAGTTCCTCTAGCTCTTCCTCAGACCTAGAAATCTCTGATTTCGACTCTAAAAGTAACTTAGCAGATATCACTAAGTTACTCATGATGGAAACTATAAAAAAATACCCAGTCTATCATGGCTTAAGGTTCCAACCAAACAATTACTTCTAGAACACCAGAAACTACTAATGCCACAAAACTTGTTATTAAAGTAGAAATTGTCCGACCCCGTGGTAGGCCATGGTTCACTCTGGATGACATCCCTCCTTCTCAATGGAGAGAAAGAATACACCAATTTGGTACATGGATTGATACTCAAAAATACACCAAAGAAGATATTAACATGCCCCTTGTCCTTCAAAAATTCTCAGCAAGGCTCAAGGGTACTCTTCACTGTTGGTTCGCTTCTTTCAGTGAATTTCAACAAGCCCATTTCTTCTCTCTATCGAATGCCTCTGATGTTCTTGGCTTTCTCCTTAAAGAGTTCCTTGGAGATGCCATAAATATTCTCACAAAAAGTAGAAAAGAATTTTATGAAAGGAAATGTTGCTCGCTTAAGCCAAAAAATATTGAGCGACATTATTAGAGGATGAACTATCTTCTTCATATGCTTTCTGGCAAAAAAGATATTAACCTCAAAACCGCCTATATTTCCTCTCTCCCAAAGGAGCTGGTTCTAGAAATCAATGAACAGTTAAAAGGAAGAAATTTTACGAAGACCACTCTTGGAGAAATTCATCAATTTTCAATGATTGCCTTAGAAAAGCTTTGTGAACAAAAGCGCAACTGGAAACTATTTGTAACAAACTCAAAAAAGCTCTGAAAAATTTGTGACAAGTCCCATTTACAGATTACACAAAAACAAAAAGAAGTTCCACCAAAAGAAGTTCAAGTATGGGAAAAGTAAAAAAGAAAAAGGGAAAATTTCGCTTCTTCAAAAAAAAAAAAAAACAGGTCGAAACAAATTATCTAAGTCAGATAGGTGCTACATTTGTGGGAAAAAAGGGGCACTATGCCAAGGAATGCCCACAAAATCCCTAAAAGGCTGCTAAGATGATCCAGCAAAATCATGAAAGCACTCGCTTAAACCTAAAAGATGCAAATATTGAATCCTTATTTTCTAAACAAAGTGAGGCAGATCATGACACTGTCTTTGCCCTAGAAGAACTTATGGGTGATGGGGAATCAAGCACTGAAGAATATAGTTCCAGTGATGGAGATGATTTACATTTCACCAGCATTAATACATTGCAACCCTATTTCTCTGCCCAGTCCACAACTCCCAGTCCACTTGTAGAGCTTTAAGTTCTATCCTCTAAATACATAAGGCCAATTTCTATCGTTGGCTTCATGGGTACAGGAGCTCATGGGAGCATGATGAATCCATCTATTCTTTTAAAAGAAGACTAGATCCCCCACTCAGAATATTTCAAAATAGCCGTGGTAAAGTTTTTATAAGCAACCTAATCACAAAAAGACCCATCGGCATTCAGTTTTTTCCAAATTGTGTAATATGAACTAAAGTAATTGGGACAAATCTTCATGGCAAAGATTTGCTAATTGGGTTTGATACTTATCAATAGGCTCAGAAACTTCATGTAATACCCTCATACTAAGTAGTTCCGTACATTCTACTGTTCCAGTGATTAATGTCTGCTCGGACAGCTAGAATGTCTGGAACCATACTTAAATCACATAGAAAAGCCATAAATTAAACTAATAGAGATCAAATGAGATTGGAGAAAAATAAGAGAAATGAAGTACAAATCTGTTAAATGAGCTTAAGTCTTGAAGATGGGTGATCGGACTGGGAAGCGACTATAAGTTCAGTTACTACCCTAAATTCGTGTGGGACCCTATGGAGACCTTAATGAAGGAATTATTTAGAAATTATTGGGAATTTGAAAATCAAAGAAATGAAAAGAGAATAAGTATAAATAAGTGAATCAAAACATAAGGACTCATCGGGTATTATGAAAAAAAGATGGACTATAACCCGATGAGGGGCATCTTGGTCAATTTACTTTAAGAGTTGACTTTTGACCTAAATGTCCAATTAAAATGAGTAAGAGAAAAACCATAGAATGAAATTAAATTAAGGGTTATGTATAGGAAAATTTAAATAGAACATATAGGGAATTAATGAATTTGTTAAAATTAAAATAATTATAATTAAAAATTTATATTTGGATATTTATATATAAGACAAGAAATAATTAAAAAAAAAACAAATTATCATCTTCTTCACTCTCTTTGGCTGGCACCCATTTCTCTCTCTCCTCATCTTCCATTTTCCTCCATTATTAGTTAATTCAAGCTTTGAAAGCTTGATTTTCTCCCACAATTCTTAGACCCAAACCCTAGAAAACCTCAAATTGACACTTGACTGGAAGATTTGAAGCAAGAAGAATAAGAGATCTTGAAGGAATTTCAAGATTAGAAAAGCTTCATTAGAGGTAAGTGGTCTTACAAGCTTAAATTGTTGTGTATTTATGGAATTAGGGTTGATTATAGGAAATTACTTGAAAAAGCATAAAAATCTTACATGAACCCTAAGAGAGAATTTTGGCCAGCTTGGAGCAGAGTTAGGGTTTGATGGTTTGATTCAATTAGAGGTAATTTTTAATGTTAGATGGTAATAAATACATGAATAATATAGCTGAATTTGATTAGAATTGTTGGAATTAGAAGATGAGAACTTAGGGTTAGTGAAATTAGGGCTTTTGTGATATGTTGTTCAATTGATGTTTATAAGGTCAAATTATAGTCATTTTATGTGCTTTGGTTGAGAATGGGTGCTGGTTCAGTTAAGGGATTAATGGAAATGAAAGTGCACTTTAGGCCTTGAATCTGGACAGCTGAGTCCAGTGTGTTTAGAGGCTCATAAGTTGAGCTACACAACTCTAATTGTTGTGAAACTAATTGGAAATGAAACCTAAGACATATTGCTCCAACTTTCATGGAGAGAGTCCACCCATAAAATGACTATAGGGAACTTTAATTAGAGCTTGAATCTAGGTTACCAATTCTAGACCTGGAGAAAATGACTATATGAATAGTACTTATTCAATTAGGCATAACTCACTCTAGAAAACTCTAATTTAGGTGATTCTTAAACCTATGGAATCCTGAAACATATAAGAACAATTCTTATGAAGATCATGAACTAAATTTATGACCCTAACTTGATCAAATTACTAGACAAAATTAGTCCAGTAAATTTGCCCTGATTCTGGACTGAACCTGAAAAATATGAGAAATTAGGCATCCGACCAGTTTTGCCAAAATGGCCATAACTGGAGCTATATAAATGAAAATTAGGTGATTCCAAAGCCAAAATTCTCATAAGACATAGGGCTACAAATTTTATCTTTTGACCTAAACCCAGTTCTTAAAGCAAAGTAGAGGAATTGTTAGGGTAAATAAGGAATACCAAATCTGGAATTTCTGCACCTTAGCCAATTTGCCTTGTGACCCCTAAATGGTTATCAGGCCATAACTTCTACTAAAAAACTTCTATTAAAGTGATTCAAAATGATTTACAAACCTAAGACAAAGGCGTAAAACATTGTTTTAGGGACCTAGTCCAAATTCAAAGCATAAGATGCTTGAAAATGGAATGCAAAATTAAGGTAAAAATCTGGAAACATGGAGTTGCAGGGTAAGACTCCAGGAACAGTGTTTAGTAATTTGACCATAACTAGAGTTACAAAACTTCAAATTAAGTGATTCAAAAAGGAAATAAAACTAAGACATAGAGAAACAACTTTCATAGAAATCACCTTCCCAAATTATGACGAAAACTAAGTTACAATAGGGTTCTAAGGTCAGGTCTTGAATCTGCTCTGAACCAAAAAATCATTGAATTCCATGGTAACTTAGGAAATTATTTGATTAGCTATTAGTAAAGGTTAGAATGAGTATTAAGACTTTACAATTGTGTAATTTCAGTAGAAAAGGGGCCTTCTAAGGAAGAGAAGGATTAAGGCAAGAAAAGAGAAGTCAAAGAAGGTTTGTGCACAACTAGACTTTCTTCTTGTTTTAACATTGTAAATGTATTGAATAAATTTTGTATGCTTCAAGTATGCTTTTCCTTATGCATTTAAGAATTACTTACCTTGTTTTGAGGATTTGAAATTGTGAAATGAATTTATATTATGGAAAGGCGAATGTTGGCTATAAATTTTATTGTAGCATAGGGGTGAGCCAGATTTTGAATGTTTTTAGAAGTGTTTGAGTACTTGATATGTTGCCAACCCTATAAGGGGAATTTGATGAATGAAATGTGATTACTTGATTTGCAATGTGATTCTTTGAATGAAAATTATTTGAATTTATTTTGAAACCACAGTTGGCATGGCAATTTGATTTGTGTCCCTCATTATTTGAGGTGAGATTGATTATGTTTTCTCCCTCTCTAACTTGCTAGTTGAGGTTGAGTTCGAATGAGTACTCATATTGCTAGCTAGCATCCTCCCTCATTAATTACGATTAGTGAGGTTGTAGATTACTTTGTCGTGGTGTACAATATAACATTGATTGAAAATTTTATGTCATGGCCCTAACTGTGTGATTGTTGGCAACACAATTGATTTGTGAATGCTTTGATAAAATGTGTTGAAATAAATGATTTATATGATTGAAAATTGTAAAAATTGGTTTTATGACTTACGAAAAATTTGGATATTTCAAGCTCTTTGTTATAACTTGATAAAGCATATTTTATATTGAGTTAAAAATTATAGTTGTGCACCACTGAGTTCACTGCGCAGCGATAGCTTTTGTATGTTGTCTCAGGTAGGGGAAAAGAGAAAGCTATAGAGTGAGAGGCAGCGGAGCAGTGTTTTGAGCTGGCTTCGGGTGTATATTAGGTATAACCATTGTAAATTCATGTTGATGTAATTTTGACTATATGTATGTAGAAACATTTGAGCAGTTGTACATAAATTTTATAATATTATTTTGCCATTTTAGCTTGATGTAAATTTTTATAATATTAATTTTGTTACTTTCAATAAATGTAAATTTGTAATTAAATGTTTCCTTTGAGATTGTAAATGCAGAATTATTATTCCTTTGAATTTGAATGAAGAAAATCTTTTAGTTGAATGTTACTTGATTTTAAATGATGGTTTCAACATGTGAAAATTTTGGTTTTATGAAAGTATAGTTGTCACCATGTAGTTTTTCCGTAAAATTAAAACGAAATAAGATTCTTTAAATTGTAAAATACTTAATTAATTTCTTAACATTTTCTAAATTTTTCAACAATAATCTAACTTAAAAATGGATTGATTTGTTTAAAATCCCTTGTAGTAAATTTAATGATTTATCGGTAGGTGAAGTTCGGTATTTCATTAGGTATACTACGGGATCATTTCATATCTTACTGAGGGGTAAGGTGTGACACTTCATATTCTCCCTCATGGTTTAAAGTTTAAAAGGTTATTTAAACTTATACTATAGTCCTAAAACCGTTCACTCTTTCAGAAGCTCCAAAAGACTTTCAGGAATTCAAAGATCTGCTTGCGCCAACTTGTGTTAATTCTATGCAGATTTTCATCATTAAAAGCCTTTATGGAAAAATCTTAAATTCTTTATGAAGCTTCCCTTCAAGCTTAAGGAAGACGTTAACCCAACTAAGGCTACACATCCTAGCATTACACCATCAGACCTCCGCCTTGCATAAGAAGAATGCCAACAGGTACTTCAACAAGGCCTCATTGAACCCACCAGATCAGAATGGAAATGCCAAGCCTTTTACGTGAAAAATTGTCAAAAAGGTTTGGGGAAAAAAGAGGCTAGTAATTGATTACAAACCATTGAATCATTTCCTAAGAGATGATAAATTTCCTCTTCCAAAAACCAGTTTCCTGTTTACCCATTTCCACCATGCCCACATATTTTCAAAATTTGATCTCAATGCGAGATTCTGGCAATTGGGCATAGATCCAAGAGATAGATACAAAATAGCATTTTGTATTCCCAATGCCTAATGCCAATGGACCATGATGCCATTTGGCCTGAAAGTAGCACCATTATTGTTTCAAAAGGCTATGGTCCGAATCTTTGAACCCATTTTGCATTTGGCCCTAATTTATATTAATGATATTCTGCTCTCCTCAGAAGATGTCCAGGCCCATAAACAGCTCGTGGCCCAATTCCATGCTCTGGTTTGACAGTATGATATTATGCTATCTGAAAAGAAAAGTCATTTAGCTCAGTCCAACATTGAGTTTCTGGGCATGAAATTTCAAGATAGAAAATACCAACTTGGTCCACATATAGCCCAAGAATTGCTTAAATTCCCATATGACAGTCTCTCAATCAAGTAGATCCAACAGTTCCTTGGTATTATTAATTACCTTAGGGACTTCATCCCTCATGCATCCAAATACACTAGTCAGCTGTCAAAAATGTTGAAGAAAAATGCCCCATCTTGAGGAAAAGAATAGACTACAACTGTCAAGGCCTTAAAGAAAGTTGCCCAGGACCCTTCTCCACTCAAGATTCCTAGTATTGGTAAAAGAATTCTTCAGATAGATGCCAGTGATAAATACTGGAGTGCCATACTCCTTGAAGAACTTGATAGGAAAAAAGTATATCTGTGGACATGCAAGCCACAATTCAAGGAACCTGAAAATACATTACCATACTATTTATAAAGAGATCTTGGCCATCAAAATTAGAATAAAAAAGTTTGAATTTCATCTCACTGGTCACTACTTTCTGATAGTGAGGACAACTCCTCTTTTCCAAAGGTGCTAAATTTCAAAAATAAAACTCTTCTGAAGCCACATTTCTTGAGACTTAAAAGTTGGTTTGATAAATATGACTATGCAATTCAGCATATAAAAGGAGATCACAACTTGATCCTTGATCTTCTCACAAGGCCCAAAACCTGCACTCTCATCTCATCAACATACTCCTTCCCCTTAATACTCATGGCAAGCTCATCCAAACCTTCCAGCTCAATAACTCATCAGTTTCTCATCCCTGCAATGGATACACTTCCACCATGATGTACTCCAAACATGACTTTGTCACAACTCACTACATATGCAAGGAATCACCTATTTCATTTCCAGAATCTGTCCATTGTTCTTAGCCAAAATAAGGACAACTAACTCATTTCCAGTTAGATGCTCCATTCTTGATAGTCTTTGGTCTAAATCTCAAGGAAGACCTCCTTCTTGAAGAGAAATGGTTCTTATGGTGCATGATTACTCTTTATGCAGTTGGTATAGAAGTCCCTACAGTCACATTGTTTAATTGCCTGCATGACATGGCTAATCAGCGATATGTTTGGTGGTGGCATTTTCTTGAATGGTTTTAATCCATAACCAACTGGCGCCGTGTTCTCGAGAAAATCATTCATGACAATAATCTTCAAAGAAGGTCTCCTAAATATGCAAAGGAAATCAGATCCCTGTTCATCTTTCATCGACCATTCTTCAAAAATTTTGAAGGCATGCTTTGGACTTAAAACTCAACTTATGAATGGCGCTCGTACCTCACATCCGTAATGTCTAAGCCAGTGGATTCAATTCTTCGCAAACAATTGTCCTCTCATGTTTGTGAGATCAATAATTATCAACCCCCAGTTTAAATGACTGATTCGACCTCAATTGGTCCAAAGGCTAAACCAGAACAAGTCCTTGACTATGACATTACCTTTCAAGACTATCAAGATCCTACAAAAGATGACTCCATGCAACATTATAAAGAGATGAACTAGGACAAGTCATGTGAAGACCAGTCATGGGTCAAAGCCATGTTTGGCAAAGATATTAACTCTGATGACTCAAATTATCTCAACTTTAATCTGAGTCCAAGCCAAAACTCTTACTGAGTTGTCTCTGGAAGAAAAGAGCTAATACTGTTTGCTTTATTAGAGTATTAAAGTCACTTTGTTTTATTAAAGTCTGTATATACTAAGAGCATCTGATGCTTCTTGTCTATTTTATTAGTGAGCTGTCAAATATTATTACTATAAAGTGATTCCCCTCGAGAATCACAAAGGAGTGTTTTATCTTAACTACTCTTCTATATAAGGCGCCTATCATATATGATATCCTGATAGTGAAATCAATAAAATCAATTCTTTCTTAAAACTCTTATGCCTTTCTAAACAAGTCTTCTTCTTCCTAAAAATCTAAAATTTATTATGTTCATACAACTCTCTATTAAGACATAAGTATGCTCTGCACTTGCCTTTTAAGAGGATCCTGTGCATCAGAACATGTTAGTTCAATGATCTATAGCTACAGTCCTCTTAATTTAATTTTAATATCATAATGCAAAAGGGCACCGCCTGAGGTTTGTTGTTAGTCATGGTTGGCATTGTATGACTTTGGCACCGCATGAGCATTGTGATATTAAAGTTAGGTTAAGGGGCTCCCGGCTAGCTCTGATTTTAACTATTCATTGATTTCTGGAACCAGCTCCTTTGGGAGAGAGGAAATGTAGGTGGTTTGAAGGTTAATATCTTCTATGCCAGAAAGCATATATAGAAGATAGTTCACCCTCTGATAATGTCGCTTAATATCTTTTGGCTTAAGCGAGCAACATTTCCTTTCATAAAATTCTTTTCTACTTTCTGTGAGAATATTTGTGGCATCTCTAAGGAGCTCTTTATGGAGAAAACCAAGAACATTAGAGGCATTCGATAGAGAGAAGAAATGGGCTTGTTGAAATTCACTCAAAGAAACAAACCAACAGCGAAGAGTACCCTCGAGCCTTGTTGAGAATTCTTGAAGGATAAGGGGCATGGTAATATCTTCTCTGGTGTATCTTTGAGTATCAATCCATGTACCGAATTGGTGTGTTCTTTCTCTCCATTGAAAAGGAGGGATATCATCCAAAATGAACCATAGCCCACCACGAGGTTGGACAATTTCTACTTCAATAACAGGTTTTGTGGCATTAGTAGTTTCTGGTGTTCTAGAAGTAATTATTGGGTTGGAACCTTGAGCTGTGCTAAACCGAGTATTTTCTGTAATTTCCATCATGAGTAACTTAGTGATATCTGCTAAGTTACTTTTAGAGTATGAACAAGAGAATTTTGGGTCTAAAGTATATAGGTACATGTCATGTGGTTTATAAAATAATAAAAAATAATTTATTAATCAATTTATTTTAAAATTTAAAATTAAATACTATATATTTTTATCAAATACAAAATTATGTCCATTGATATTAACAATTTTATATATTAATACTTAAAATAAAATTATAATTAAATTAAAAATTTTATTAATAATAAAATTTTATAGTAGGATAACAAAAATATAAATAACTTCGTTGGTTGTTTTTAATTTTTTTATTACTAACCCCAAGTCCCCAACTCGGTTCATGCCAACATTCACCATTAGAGATAGCAACAGATAGAATACCTGTAAAAATCACTCTACCCGAACCTTAACCCGATTAATATTCTCAAAACATAAATTCGTCTCAAACTCGATTAAAATTTATTTTCAACTATCCGAATCCGTCCCAAACCTCATTGTTATTACTCGAAAGATATCCGAACCTGTTTAATTTTATATATTTAATTAATAATCTATATAAAAGATTATTTTTATTAATAATTTATATTTTAAAAATTTCATAATTTTATAAAATATTTTAATTTTATTTTATATAAAATAAAATATATAAAAATTTATAAATATTATTAAAAAATATATATTTTATATATAATTAAATATTTATATAACGAACTTAATTAATGGCTCGATCCGAATCCATCGTCTGCATTAAATTTCAAATCTAAAATCAATCCAAATCCGATTATATACTAATCACACCAATCCTATCAAAGTTTGATGGAATCGATACCCACGAAAACTCCACCAGCTGCCATCCCTGTTCACCACACCCGTGCTACTTCAGCAGCCGTTCTGCTTCATCATGTGATTTTTCACCTGCCTCCTTATTCCGTCATCACCGCCATAAACCCCACCAAAAGGTCAGGAGTTTCCTCATCGTTATTGCCAAAATGGGGGAGAGAACGAGCCGTAGCAGGAACTCAAAAGACGCATTTTCTCCCCTTTCTCCCTCTGATCGTAAAACTATCATTTCTGCTTCTTGCTTGTCGCTCAAATCTGTAAGAAACCAACCTTTTGTTTTTCCTCTTTTTGTTCGCCTGTTACAGAAGGAGATAGATACTAATCATTTGTTATGGTTTTTGATTCCGTTGTTTTGTTTTGTGTAGGTGTTATTGCACGATTGGTGGCTGGTTAAGGCGGAAGACAAGGGGATTGCTGTTGCTGGGTTTGCTTCAAGGGAGTAAGATTCTTTTTCCCCCTCCCTCCACTGCTTCTTTGTTCAAAATTGATTGGCAAATTTGATTTTGTGAGAACCCAGTAAGCATTTTAGGCATCGAGGCCTTTTGGTAGAATTCACATTTTGCTTGCACATGGTTCAAATTGGTGACTTCTAGTTGGGGATGCTTCTTTCATTCTTCTTTTGTTCTTTTCATGTTTTGCATGTTTGGTTTAAAAAGATATATAGATAGATTTTAATTTTATGGAATTGAATATAAATAAAAGCAAATTCTATCAAAATTAGTGGAATTTCAAATGAATTCTATAAAATGAAGACAATTATATTTTTTGGATCAAAATGCCCACGGTATCTCTCCCTCTCTCTCTCTCTCTCTCTCTCTCTCTTTCCTCTTACCTTCTCTCCCTCTCTCTTTCCTCTTACCTTCTCTCCCTCTCTCTCTGTTTCCTACCTTTCTCTCACATACACAAAATTTGAAATAAATATTTTGAAATTAAATATTAAACATAATTTGTGCATAATTAAAATAGATTTATTTCTTGTGTAAAAAGAATTATTATATTAAGGGTATTTTAGAAATAGAAATAACTTAATTCTATTGTTTAGGAAGTAAGGTTTTTATTTATTTATTTATTTATTTGTTATTGAGGACATTCTAGGAAATAAGTATAAATGAATTTCAATTTTAAAACAATACCAAACATTAATTATTTGGATTTCTATTGAATTATGCATTTTAAGTTGTATTATACGAATCACAAGAATTCATTTACATATGAATTTTCTAACTAGAATTCACTCTAAATGAATCTGCGATTTTCTGGGGGTGCTCATATTTATGTATTCTTTTGTTCCTTTGGTCTTGTTTTTATAAATTTTATCAAACTTTTTAATCCTCTGGAAGAATGTCCCTCAAACTGTAATACAATTTTAATTTCAACATTTCTGTTTTCTTGGTTTCTTCAGATTCTTCAGTTTATTATAGTTAACGTGTTATTAACTTCGTGAGAAAAAAATCAATAACTTGTATGTTTGCAAGATGTAATTTGGTATTCTAGATTTTGCAATCTGTCCAAGTTCTTGATTGGATAGTTGGAATTGGTCATACAACGTTTGCAACGTAGACCACGAATGGCATCCTTCCTTCTAAATGTTATCTGCACCCTTGGTTCATATTTTGGCATGAGCTCTGCTATTTGCAGCTTCTTCAATGTGTTTGTAGTAATTCTTCATGATTGTAAAGAATTTTTATTGTTTGTTCTTTTACCGGTTCTCATAGCAAAGGAGGACCAAGAGCCTTTACCTCTGCACCAATATGCAGGAGAATTGATGCCACCACTCTAGAGACCTCAGATGGCATCACAATTCAAATCAGTGGCTTCATAAATAGGTCTCAAACACATCAAAATGGCTTCCCATTTATGGTATGTATTCCTTTTTTATTTTGTTTTCGTTCTTCTTTTGTTTGAAATAATATCTTTGTCCCAACTTCATATTGTTTGTCTATGTGTTGTCTTGCAAGTAATGCTAAAAAATAAATGATTTGAGGAATAATGATGAAGGAATAACTCACTGGTTTTCTCATTTATTGGGAATTCTTTACTTGAGAAGGTTTATAGTATATGTCAACAATCAACATTAGATAGGACCAAATAAATTCTTGATAGTGATGTCCTTATCCTGAAATGAGAAGCGAAATGCTTCCCTCGAAGATAGAAAAAGTTTGTAACTGCTGGCTGCCGAGTGCCATTCTGGTTAAATGGTTATGAGTTGTATCAGCTGGACCTGCAAACAATCCCCCTGCCCACTTTTCTTTTGGATCAAGTCCCAATTCAGCCGTTGATCTCATCAGGTTTGCAATAGTTTCCTGCTTGGCTTTCCATATCGCTGGAAAGAGTGTGTTAGTCAATGCTGTGGTGAAGAATCTTCTAAAAGTTCAGGCACTGATGCAAGTACTTTCTTACCATTGACTTTGGATAATCTTCCAGCAACAACGCTACGCGATCATGTTATGTGCTTTCCTGAAGATTCTGAAAATTTTATTTGTGATATCTTGGGAAAACTCAGGGACAATGCATTCCAATATGCTTCAGTGGCAGGCAATTCAAACTTGGCAAATGAATGTCCAAACTCTGAAATCGAAGAAACTTTGAGGAATCATAAGAAGGTGAAGACTGATCAGATGCACATAGATGATGATGACAGAATCTTGGAAGCAAGAGATGTAGTAACCAAAGTTAACCAAAGTAAAGGTGTTGTCACAAGAAGTATGTCGAGATCAAGGAATCTTAGAAGCAACATTGAGGGTGAAACTAGTGCTCAGCTTTCAACATCAGCAGCCAAAAAGAACGAATCAGCAGGAGTTGTATGTGCACTGCATGCGAGTTCCACACAAGTATTACCTTGACAGGATGAGAAAGTTGCTGAAGTTCCTGATACATCTACAATCAGAAGGTCTGGTAGGCTGAAGAACCATATGCTGGTATGGATAATTGATTGCCAAAAACTCAAAAATAGCAAAGTCTACCAGTTCTAATGGATTTTTTTTCATGTAAAAGTCTAATGCTAGTATCAATATTATGTATGACAACCAAAATACTTGAATTCTATAACATTGGTACATTACTTTGGTCATACATTGTGTTAGAATGGTGACTTTTAGGCAGTGGAATACCCTTAATTGATTTATGTTGCTTTAGCTTTTATGTATAGTTTTTAAGCAGAAATCATTACATCCTGTGTCATTTCTTTTTGGCTTAATGTCAAGGCTTTATAATCATGCTAGCAGTGACATTTAAGGCTTTTTAATGGCAACAGGATTATATCTAGAAGTGGCAAGTGGGTCGGGTTGAGTCTTTTTGGATTATTTTATATTTTTTGTATGAGTTTGAGTTAGATCATTCTAAGGTTGCTGGCTGTTGGGATTACTCATCAGGTTACTCTATCGAAAGAAATCATGTTAGATTTGGGTTAATGTGTGAAAAGAGAGTTGTTTCGGCTCAAAATATTAATATTTGAAAATTATTTTTTATTAATTTTAATTTACAAATCAAAAAGGTGGCTCTCTTCTTTCATAATATTTTTAGGTAAATTATTATTTATGCTTTGTTTGTTTCATAGAAAAATATTTTTACATTTTTTAGTGTTTAAGATACTTAAAAAAAATGTTAATAAAAAATATTTTTATGAACAAATGAAAAATTAAATTATTTTTAAGAAAAAAATATTAAAAAATAATTCTCTTTAAAAAGAGAGTTATTTTTTATTTTTTAAATTTTAATAATTTTATTAAAATATTAAAATATTTATATATTTATGATATAAGCATATATTATTAGTTTAATATTATAATTAAACAACAAAAAATATGTTTATGAAAAATATTTTCTTATTTTTCATAAAAAAATATATAAATTATTTTTACAAAATAAATGAATCTTAATCTCTAAAATTTAATAAAATTAAATACTCAAATTCTGTATTTTTAAAATTAAATTAATTAGCCCTTAAAATTTGATTTCATTGGCATTTAGTCCTTTCATTCACCCTTTGAACCTTTTCTGGTACTTAAAATAGTCAAATATTTATAATATTATGAAATTTCATAAATAAAGCTCTTAATACAAATAATTTTTCAAAACAAAATTTCCAAGAAAGTTTTTGAAAAAAAAATTGCTTTTCAATGAAAGAAATTTTACAAAGAAAAAATTCAAAAAAAAAATATTTTCAATCAAGTGTTTTTCAGATATAAAAAAAATATTTTATAAACACTAGATATAAAACTTTATTAACAAATTTTTGAAAATTATGAAAAGAAAAGTTGTAAAACTTTATTTTATTTGCTTTATTGACAATCTAATTAAAATTAATCTTCTTATTTTTATTGCTTCTTATTTAAACAAGCAGAGAAGTACATAAGTGAGGAAATGCAAGATCATCTACAAGGAAGATCCCATTAACATTTTCACTCTAGCCCACCCATTTTCCTTAGTTGCAAGACGAACTCATAAACTATTAAGTGGGTCAGTAAGAGATTTGGAAACACTCTCTCTTTCTTTGCACCTTTGAACCCATGCCATCAGCTTGGGGCACTCGGCTTCTATGCTGAATTCACCACAGGCTTCATAGGAAAAGAACCAGCAGTAATAAGGAAGTAGTACAGTCTCCAAGAATCCAATGGTTTCCCCTCCAAAGTAAGCTTATCCCCAAGCTCTCCTTCTAAAATTTTCAAGCATCCTATCATCTCCTCCTTCGCTGCCTCTCTCACTTCTCCTTTGTTCATCAGTATCCTCTTGCCACTATCATACATCTGCACCATATTTCAAATGCGCACACATGTTATCCAAAAATAAAGTTTCTATTATAAGAACTGAATACTCTATTAACGTGCTCTTTTGTCTATAAAATCAGCCCAAAACCTTGCTTGCGATCAATGGAAAGGATCGGAAGGCAACAAAGGAGGCTTGTCTCTCCATGTCTCATCAATGTAGTGGAGAATAACAAGGGATTCACAGATGGGTTTTCCATTATGAATGAGGACAGGGATCATCTTATGAACAGGGTTCATTTGCAGGAGCAAAGGGCTCTTATCAAAGAGGTTGTCTTCCTTGTATTGATATTTGATCCCCTTCTCAGCCAAGGCGATTCTCACCCTCATCCCAAAAGCGCTAGGCAACACATCCAGCTGGATAACTTCTTCTTCTTCAGCCATTCTGTACAAAATGAATGCTGTCTGTGTTACAAGAATGAGATTAGCAAGCTGTTGTATACTTTCTTTATAGGCGCTGAGGTGTGGCATAGGTGGTCAGCTCTGAGCTTTGAATCCACTCTTTTATTCATTTTTCAGTACAGAATGAAAGAATTCAAATCTGTAGCCGCCCTCTCTAGTTTCTATCTTTCACCATTTTTATTAAGTATTTTTTGGAAAATCGAAATGGGTTTTCATTTTTTTAATAATTATATAGGCTGAACGAATTGGATGTTGGCCAATTTAGAGTTTTCTTCTCTACGCGTAGGGTTAGTCTCTCGTCTCTTGACGAATAAGCAAATGAAATAGAATTCTCTACCTTTCCTTCGGGGCAATTTCCTCCTTTTTATATTTTTTTTAATGAAGGCAACACGCACACACAAGAACTCAGAAGAAGAATATGCTTTTATCAAAACTCTCTAACCCTTGTAAGTCTGATATAAAATCCTGAAAAATCAGTCCATTAACAAATGGACTCGCCCTAAGTTTTTCGCCACCAACACACTGACCTCTTAAAAAATTTATATATCATCTTAACAAGTCATGTTTATATATGGAACAGTTGCACTGCTCATTCAAATTAAGATTACCAAATTGACAAAGTGAAGGCGAATTTTATTAGTGTTCAGACACTAAATGGCATTTAATTTTTAAAGGGTGATTATTATCGTAGCAAAATTTATCATTTCTATTTGCTAAAGTAATTTAATTTTAAAAATTTTATATTGACAAGATTAATGGTTTATTTAATTGTTTTAATTTATTTAGTTTCCACTAAAACTCAAATCATGGAGACAATCGTACTACTGATGTAAAGTGAATTGATATTATTCATTTACTTGTTTATTTCATGAAAGCTTCCTTTTATTATATATATATATATATATATATATATATATATATATATATATATAAGTAGTGTGTACATAAATATGTATATTTTTACAACTCAATTCAACTAAACGTTTATCCCAAAAATTTATTAGGGTTGGCTACATAGATTCTCTTTCTCCACTTTAAACGATTTTGAATTAAATCCTGAGAATTGTGTAATACTTCTAGGTCATGTTGTACTATTCTCCTCCATGTTAGTTTAGGTCTACCATTTCTTTTCTTTCTATCCTTTAAACCAATGTGCTCTACTTGTCTAACTGGAGCCTCCATATGTCAATACTTCACATGACTAAACCACCTCAATATCCCTTCTCTCAACTTATCCTCAATTGGCACCACTCTTACCTTTTCTCTAATACTCTCATTACGGACTTTATCTAGTCTAGCATGGCCACTCATCCACCTTAACATTTATTTCCGCAACTCTCATCTTAGACACATACGGCTCCTTCATTGCCAAATACTCACTATCATATAATATGGTCGGTCGTATGACTGTACGGTAAAATTTTCCTTTAAACTTATTGGGAATCTTGCGATCACATAAAACTCTCATGGCACGTCTCCACTTCAACCATCCGGTTTTAATCCTATGACTAACATCCTCCTCACATCCCCTATTTACTTGAAGGATTAAGCCGAGATATTTAAAGTGATTACTTTGGGGCAATACCACTCCATCCAAACTAACTCCTTCCCTATCACCAGTTCGGTTTTCACTGAACTGGCAATGCATATACTCTATCTTCATTCTACTTAACTTAAAGCTCTTTAATTTTAGAGTACTTCTCCAAAGCTTTAGCTTTCTATTGACTCCTTCTCGCATCTTATCTATCAGAACTATATCATCCGCAAACATTATGCACCAAGGAATACTCTCTTATATATGTTTCATCAATTCATCTAGAACTAATGTAAAAAAGTAAAGGCTCACAGCTGAACCTTGGTGTAATCCAACTAAGATAGGAAAATCTCTTGTGTCCTCTCCCACTGTGTGCACAATAATAATTACTCCTTCATACATATCTTTTAACATTTATATGTATCTAATAGATACCCTCTTTTGTTCTAATACTCTCCATAAGACATCTCTTGGAACACTATTATAAGCCTTATCCAAATCGATAAAAATCATATGTAGATCTTTCTTCACATTCCTATATTTTTCCATCAAGCTTGTAATGAGAAAGATCGCTTTCATAGTTGAACAACCGAGCATGAAGCCAAATTGATTGGGAGATATAGAATGTCATGACGTAGTCGATGTTCCACAACTCTTTCCCACAACTTTATAATATAGGTCATGAGTTTAATTTCCCTATAGTTTGAGCAACTCTGTATGTCTGTCTTATTTTTAAAAATATGTATTAAAATACTCTTCCTCCATTCATCATGCATTTTCTTTGTGTTTAGAATCTTATTAAATAATTTAATTAACCATGTCACTCCCACATCTCCCAAACACTTTCACACTTTAATTGGTATTCCATCAGGTCCACAGGCTTTACCCACTTTCATTCTCTTAAGTGATTCCTTTACTTTTAAAGATCTAATTCTTCTAGTGTAATTCACATTCTTTTCTATTACTCTGTAGTCTATATTCAGACTATTACTACTTTGACGAATATTAAAGAGATCATCAAAATAATTTCTCTATCTTTCTATAATATCCTCATCTTTCACCAGCATTTTTTCTTCTTTATCCTTAATGCACCTAACTTGATTAAGACCTTAACATTTCTTTTCTCTCCTCCTTGCTAATCTATAAATATCTTTCTCCCCTTCTTTAGTTTCAAGTTTCTTATATAACTTTTCAAAGGCCTGCGTTCTTACTTGACTAATTACTTTTTTTGCCTCTTTCTTCTCTATCTTGTACTGTTCATAAGCCTCATTATTATCACACTTAGGTAATTTCTTATAACATTCCCTCTTTCTCTTCACTACCTTTTGTACTTTCTCATTCCACCACTATCTCTCTTTTGAGGGTAGTCCATGTCCTCTACACTCTCTAAGTACTTTTTTAGCTACTTCTCTAATCTTTGATGCCATCTGTATCCATATACTATTGACCTCCACATCCAGCTTCTATGCTTCAGACTCGAGAAGCTCATTTTTTAACTTCACTTGCTTTACTCCTTTGAACTCCCACCACTTTGTTTGAGCTATAATATTTCTTCTAGCCTTACTTGAATTGTTCCTAAACTTGACATCCAAGACCACTAACCGATGTTGACTTGTTAAAGCCTCTTCCAAAATAACCTTACAATCCTTGTATGGAGCTCTATTTGTCTTTCTAGTTAAAAGGAAGTCAATTTGGCTTCTATGTTGTCCACTTTTAAAAGTCACTAAATGTGACTCTCTTTTTACAAAGTAGGTATTTGCTAGTATTAGGTCATACGTCATGGCAAAATCTAGGATGTTTTTCCCCTCCTCATTTTGGCTACCAAAACCAAAACCTCTATGAACATTCTCATAATCTTGCCTATCACTTCCTACATATCCATTCAAATCTCCACCGATGAGAACATTCTCTTCATTCGGTATGCTTTGCATTAGATCATTCATATCTCCCAAAATATTTATTTATTCTCACTATCTAGTCCTATTTGTGGGGCATAAGCACTAACTACATTTATTGTTTCTCCTTCTAGTACTAGCTTTACTAGTATAATTCTATCTTTTGCTCTTTTCACAACTATTACTGCATCTTTCAATATCTTGTCTATAATCATGCCTACTCTATTCTTGTTCCTCTCCTTTCCGGCAAACCACAGTTTGTATCCTGAATTATCAACTTTCTTGCTTTTCTCTCCTACCCATTTAGTCTCCTAAATGTAAGCAATATTCACCCTTCTTCTTTCCAACGTATCCATAAGCTCCATTAATTTTTCCAGTAAGTGATCAAACATTCCAAGTACCAACCCTGATTCTCCTCCTATCCTGTTCCTTCCTAATTGATCTTCTTCTATGATATCTTCTATTGTCCTCTACACCTATCTTGTGCTCTGTTTCACTATTTGTTCTACTCTTTGTTCTATGGACTAACTTTTTTACCAACACTCTGTAACACCCCTAAGTTCGGTAGTGCGTTCTGCTGTTCCGGTGACCAGTGCTGTCCGGACAGCTAGGATGCCTAGAACCACACCTTGTTATGAGAGAGGAGACATAAATAATGAAATAAAAAAAAAAGAAAAACAAAGGAAAAATCATAGCAAAGAAATGTAACCGAATAAGTGAGCCGGGAAACCTAGCGATGGGTGACACTTGAAGTCACGAGTGGACCGTTGACTAGCTCCGATCATGGGAACCCTGGAAAACATTTTTAAGACTTAAATAGACCCTTATTGAAGAATAAATATCATTAGAAAGATTAAAGAAAAATTAAATAATTAGTACAAAGAAAAGTGAGAAATCGAAAAACAGACAAAATACGGTGTTACCGAAAAATTGGGAATGCCACCCGAACAGGGGCATTATGGTCATTTGACATCCCGAATTGTCTTTTGACCTAAATTTCCATTAAAAATAAATAATATTACACTTAGAAAATGAAATGAAAAATTTGTTTAGTGGTACCTAAAATAAATAGCCAAAAATGGAGTGGAAATGGTGTAAATAACACATTAAACTTATAATATGGTTAAATAATGTGAGTGGGCCACTAAAGGAATAAACTAAAGACATAGTGGGGCAGGTGTACATCCATTATCCAAGGCAGAAACTTCATCTTCTCCATTGTACCAAAGTTGCCGTGAATGAAGGGAGAGGAAACTCCATGGACATTTTCATGCAAGCTTGATCCATCCCTCCATTTCAACTCCATTCACTTGGGTTCCTTCATGAAACTTTGTCTACTCATCACAAGGAAGAGTTTGATACTAAATTTGAGAAGTTTAAGCAAGGTTTAACAAGCTCCAAGCATAAGGTAAGTCCATAATTTTGAAGATAGCTTTGTTAAGTTTTGTGTGCATGTTATGGGTGTTGGTTTTGTGAAGGAAAATTTTGAGTTTGAAGAGTTATTGTTGTTTTCATTTTGGACAGCCATGGAGTCACGTTTTTGATGAGATATTTATGCATATAATTGATGAGAAATAATGTTGATCATGGTGATTTAATATCCTAGAGGATTATTTCATATATATATGGTGATTTATGCACTTGGATGGGAATTGGTAAATTGTAGGGCACTTTGATGTTGAAGAAGGTTTTCGGCAGCTTGGGGACCCTTGAATAATTGTATGTATTGATGGAAGTATTGGCAGAATGTTGACATAGAAGAATTGATGAATGTGTATGTAAATTAGTAGTGGAAATTATATGTAATGATTAGGTGTAATTATGTACATATATTGCTAAATTTGGACTTTGTGGTTTAGGGTTGTAATTGATGTATTGAGAATGTTTGTATTCTGTCCAAATTGACCATAGTAAGAAGTGATAAATGAATATGGAATGGTATAACATCAGAATTGGGTATGGGGATTTAAGGTAGAGCAAGTTAAATGTGTGTTTGAATTGGGGTTTGAAAGACACATAGAGGACAGTGTGCAAATAGATCTATAACTTTAAATGTGTAACCTCAATTGGTATGAGACCAATTGGAGGTGAAACTAGGCACAAAATGTGCCAACTTTCATTGAGAGAACATACCAAAATTCTGCTTGCAAGGTGATGTGAAAAATGACCAATTCGGATTAGGTACACTTGAGACCTAAAAACTGACCATTTGGGCAGCAGTGAGTGTTTAGGCCATAACTCACTCAAAACAGGTCCAATTGACCTGAAATTTTAACCATGAATAGTTAAGACCCATATCTACAAGTCTTATGAAGATACCAAAGCCCAGAAATGACCATAAGCAATTCAAATAGCTTGCACAAGTTCGTGTCCATAAACTGGCCGAACCATAGTTGACCAAATTGACCAAAAATTGACCTAAATTGATACCATTTGACCAGCAATAGTGTAATGACCATAACTTGGTCTACTTAACTCGGATTGACCTAAAATTTTGCCCCGCGTGCAATAAGACATAGATCTACAAGTTTGTAGTTTTGACCAAAGCCCGAAAACCGAGGGAACTAGGCCGTCCGGCTAGGTCAAACCAGTATCCCGGAATCCAGCAAGTTGCATTAAAATGCACTAAACAAGGAAACGAGTTTGGCAAAACGTACCAAACCTAAAACCCTATCGAATGTGACATATTAACGACACTAAAACCTAATTTACCTAAAACGCAACGAGGGTCGGTATATTAGGTGATTAAGTGAATAATTGAGTTCGATGCATTATTTACTAAACACCATCGTTAGAGGCAAATTAAATTAGCATCAAACACTTCAAATTGTATTTCTCGATTAACAATGACTCAAAGAAAAGGGAAAGAAATCTGAGTCAAAACCAGAGACAAATATCGAGGTTTGTGCACAACAACTATTTCTCTTGAATTTTCAATTGAAATAAATATTGACTATTTGTATATTATTGTTTTAAATTGTGTTTGTGCACAACAACTATTTCTTTTGAATTATTTTCAATTGAAATAAATTATGACTACTTGTATATTATTGTTTTAAATTGTGGAAATGTGTTTGGTGGACACTTATTGATTGAAAAACATTGTGAATGGTTTGAAATCGTGAAAAATTGTTTGAATGATATTGATGGATACTTATTGATTGAAAAGCACTGTAAATGGTTTTTGTGGAAATTGAAGTGAATTACGAATTGTGTTGCCATTTTGTGAATGAAATTATAACTTTGGAAATTTATTGGATTCTTACGGATCATTTGAATAAAATGTTTGGAATTGTTTTGACTCACAATTGGCATGACACCGATACTATGTTCCTCCTCCATTAATGGGGTGAGTGTGATTATTCCTCCCTCTTTGACTTATCGATGCAGGGTGAGTATGATTATGTTCCTCACTCTTTGACTTGCCAGTCTGAGGTGAGTGTGGATGAGTACTCATTATATAGCTAGCTTCCTCCCTCATTGATTTCGATTATTGGGGTGAGCATGTCTTGTCGTGGTGTACAACACGGCATATATGGAAAAACTTGTGTCATGACCTAAATTGTGTTATTGATTGGAAAAACTGTGTTATTCAGTAATTTGATCAAATTGTGTATGAATTGGCAATACGGTATTCTTAAGCTATTTGACTAAATTGTGTTATTATGAATTTTGATAATTTGTGAATTGGAGTTTAAATTCCTTATGACATTCATTGTCTTGAAATCAATTATGGTTTTAAGTATCCACTAATGATATGATTTATGAATTGTGATTTAAAATTGTATTTGGTTAATGTTGTGCACCATCGAGACATTGTCTCGATAGCTTTATTCTTTATCGCAGTAGAGAGATAGACAGGCGGCAGACTAGGTCAGTAGCCAATGAGAGATTTTGGGTATAGTGAGTATACCATATGTGGCATTTTGTAATCAGAATGTATATTCACCGTATGTATATTTTGTTCTTGGTTTTGAGCGGTTGTAAATTTAAGTTGTACAAGAAAGTTGTAAAATAATTATGAGTTATTTGGCTTGTAAAAAATTGTGTTATATTTTTGTATCTTAGTCTTTGAAAATCACTGTGGATTTGACTTGAGAAATGTGTTGTGTTGATAAAAATGTTGGAGTTGAGATTTGAAAATATATTGAAGTGCTTTTTACAGTTTTACAATAACTGCTTTGTCCAAAATACAAATGGCACATTGCCAAAATTTTTGAGATACTCCAAATAAATCAAATGAGTTAGTTGTTTCACTTGATTCACCAAAGTCTTTCACACTGTAAATAGTGCTCACCATCGTAAAAGAAGTAAGAAAAGTTTTTAAAATCCCTTGTAGTGTATTTAATGGATTATCGATGACGGAGTTGGTAATTCATTAGGTATACTACGGATCATGTTATGCCTTCTGAGAGGGGTAGGGTGTGACATGTTTTAGTGGTATCAGAGCAATGGTTTTAAAGTGAATTTGTCGTGAATTTGAAATCTTTTGTCAGAACTACAATCGCTCAAATGTTTGATACATACAAGACATTACATTATAAATATGCACTAACGGAGGAAATCTCCTTGTATTATTGTACAGAGGTCGTGGAAATAAATTTTGATGCATTAGTGACTAGTCCTTTAGGATAAGGATTGTGATAACAAGTGAAATTAGTTTTGGAAGAGTTTATCGTGAAAAGTATTTCGACACATCATAAAATTATAAGCTAATTGGCGAGCCTACTTAATGTAAGGCAAGAGGGCGTAAATGTAAGATGCAAGAATGGAATTGCTCTAGATGAGGGCAAGGAGATTACTTGTTAGAAATTGCTAATGGATATTGTAATCGAATAAGATTCGAATATCGTGAATTCAAAAGAATAAAAGATAACAAAGTTTGATCTATTGGGATGTATCGTAGTAACTATGCAATGTTCTTGATGTTTATACCGTAGTCGCAGATTCTGATTACTAACTTGAGATTATTGTGTAGAGCTACGTACTAACCGATAGTACACCTAGATGAGTATAGTTGCCAACGGCATCTGTTTTGGCATAGTTATGCCAGGACATAATTTAATTGTTAGAAATAAGTTTGAAAATCCTACTTAGGAATCTAAAACTCAAAAGTTAAAATATCGAAAGGTTATAGTTCAGTACAAAAGGAAGTAAGTTATAGAACATTGACAGATAAAAAGAGTTATGAAAGTAGAGAATTGAACAGTTGATTCATGTGTAACAAAGAAATATTACAAATGTGAGGAAGACTATGGACTAGAATGGTCAGAGGACCAATGACTGATGAATGATTCTAACATGACCTCAAGGGTCATTCAAGGAGCAACGTGAACCAAAATATTAGACAGCATAATAGTAAGAGGAGATTGGTGTTATCCAAACAAATTAAACATTGTATTAGATTGTTAAAAGTCTTACGATCATATAGAAAGGAGAAATAAACGTATGACTATTGTAAGATGGCTACTGGGTAAAAATTTCGTGGACGAAATTTATTTAAGGGGGAGAATTGTAACACCCTAAGTTCGGTAGTGCGTTCATTGCTCGGTGACCAGTCTTTGTCCTGGACAGCTAGGATGCCTAGAACCACACCTTGTTATGAGAGAGGAGACATAAATAATGAAATAAAAAAAGAAAAATAAAGTAAAAATCATAGCAAAGATATGTAACCGAATAAGTGGTAGGAAACCTAGCGATGGGTGATCAGACCGAAGTCACGAGTGGACCGTTGACTAGCTCCTGATCATGGAACCCCGGAAAACATTTTAAGACTTAAATAGACCCTTATTGAAGAATAAATATCATTAGAAAGATTAAAGAAAAATTAAATAATTAGTACAAAGAAAAGTGAGAAATCGAAAAAGCAGACAAAATACGGTGTTACCGAAAAATTGGGAATGCCACGACAGGGCATTATGGTCATTTGACATCCCAAATTGTCTTTTGACCTAAATTTCCATTAAAAATAAATAATATTACACTTAGAAAATGAAATGAAAAATTTGTTTAGTGGTACCTAAAATAAATAGCCAAAATGGAGTGGAAATGGTGTAAATAACACATTAAACTTATAATATGGTTAAATAATGTGAGTGGGCCACTAAAGGAATAAACTAAAGACATAGTGGGGCAGGTGTACATCCATTATCCAAGGCAGAAACTTCATCTTCTCCATTGTACCAAAGTTGCCGTGAATGAAGGGAGAGGAAACTCCATGGACATTTTCATGCAAGCTTGATCCATCCCTCCATTTCAACTCCATTCACTTGGGTTCCTTCATGAAACTTTGTCTACTCATCACAAGGAAGAGTTTGATACTAAATTTGAGAAGTTTAAGCAAGGTTTAACAAGCTCCAAGCATAAGGTAAGTCCATAATTTTGAAGATAGCTTTGTTAAGTTTTGTGTGCATGTTATGGGTGTTGGTTTTGTGAAGGAAAATTTTGAGTTTGAAGAGTTATTGTTGTTTTCATTTTGGACAGCCATGGAGTCACGTTTTTGATGAGATATTTATGCATATAATTGATGAGAAATAATGTTGATCATGGTGATTTAATATCCTAGAGGATTATTTCATATATATATGGTGATTTATGCACTTGGATGGGAATTGGTAAATTGTAGGGCACTTTGATGTTGAAGAAGGTTTTCGGCAGCTTGGGGACCCTTGAATAATTGTATGTATTGATGGAAGTATTGGCAGAATGTTGACATAGAAGAATTGATGAATGTGTATGTAAATTAGTAGTGGAAATTATATGTAATGATTAGGTGTAATTATGTACATATATTGCTAAATTTGGACTTTGTGGTTTAGGGTTGTAATTGATGTATTGAGAATGTTTGTATTCTGTCCAAATTGACCATAGTAAGAAGTGATAAATGAATATGGAATGGTATAACATCAGAATTGGGTATGGGGATTTAAGGTAGAGCAAGTTAAATGTGTGTTTGAATTGGGGTTTGAAAGACACATAGAGGACAGTGTGCAAATAGATCTATAACTTTAAATGTGTAACCTCAATTGGTATGAGACCAATTGGAGGTGAAACTAGGCACAAAATGTGCCAACTTTCATTGAGAGAACATACCAAAATTCTGCTTGCAAGGTGATGTGAAAAATGACCAATTCGGATTAGGTACACTTGAGACCTAAAAACTGACCATTTGGGCAGCAGTGAGTGTTTAGGCCATAACTCACTCAAAACAGGTCCAATTGACCTGAAATTTTAACCATGAATAGTTAAGACCCATATCTACAAGTCTTATGAAGATACCAAAGCCCAGAAATGACCATAAGCAAGTCAAAAAGCTTGCACAAGTTCGGGTCCAAAAACTGGCCGAACCAGAGTTGACCAAATTGACCAAAAATTGACCTAAATTGATACCATTTGACCAGCAATAGTGTAATGACCATAACTTGGTCTACTTAACTCGGATTGACCTAAAATTTTGACCCGCGTGCAATAAGACATAGATCTACAAGTTTGTAGTTTTGACCGAAGCCCGAAAACCGAGGGAACTAGGCCGTCCGGCTAGGTCAAACCAGATCCCGAAATCCAAAGAAGTTGCATTAAAATGCACTAAACAAGGAAACGAGTTTGGCAAAACGTACCAAACCTAAAACCCTATCGAATGTGACATATTAACGACACTAAAACCTAATTTACCTAAAAGCATAGCGAGGGTCGGTATATTAGGTGATTAAGTGAATAATTGAGTTCGATGCATTATTTACTAAACACCATCGTTAGAGGCAAATTAAATTAGCATCAAACACTTCAAATTGTATTTCTCGATTAACAATGACTCGGAAAAGGGAAAGAAATCGAGTCAAAACCAGAGATAAATATCAGAGGTTTGTGCACAACAACTATTTCTCTTGAATTTTCAATTGAAATAAATATTGACTATTTGTATATTATTGTTTTAAATTGTGTTTGTGCACAACAACTATTTCTTTTGAATTATTTTCAATTGAAATAAATTATGACTACTTGTATATTATTGTTTTAAATTGTGGAAATGTGTTTGGTGGACACTTATTGATTGAAAAACATTGTGAATGGTTTGAAACTGTGAAAAATTGTTTGAATGATATTGATGGATACTTATTGATTGAAAAGCACATAAATGGTTTTGTGGAAATTGAAGTGAATTACGAATTGTGTTGCCATTTTGTGAATGAAATTATAACTTTGGAAATTTATTGGATTCTTACGGATCATTTGAATAAAATGTTTGGAATTGTTTTGACTCACAATTGGCATGACACCGATACTATGTTCCTCCTCCATTAATGGGGTGAGTGTGATTATTCCTCCCTCTTTGACTTATCAGTCTGGGGTGAGTATGATTATGTTCCTCCCTCTTTGACTTGCCAGTCTGAGGTGAGTGTGGATGAGTACTCATTATATAGCTAGCTTCCTCCCTCATTGATTTCGATTATTGGGGTGAGCATGTCTTGTCGTGGTGTACAACACGGCATATATGGAAAAACTTGTGTCATGACCTAAATTGTGTTATTGATTGGAAAAACTGTGTTATTCAGTAATTTGATCAAATTGTGTATGAATTGGCAATACGGTATTCTTAAGCTATTTGACTAAATTGTGTTATTATGAATTTTGATAATTTGTGAATTGGAGTTTAAATTCCTTATGACATTCATTGTCTTGAAATCAATTATGGTTTTAAGTATCCACTAATGATATGATTTATGAATTGTGATTTAAAATTGTATTTGGTTAATGTTGTGCACCACTGAGACATTGTCTCAGCGATAGCTTTTTATTGCTGTCGCAGGTAGAGAGATAGACAGGCGTGAGACTAGGTCGCTAGTACCGCCAGAGATTTTGGGTATAGTGAGTATACCATATGTGGCATTTTGTATCAGTAATGTATATTCACTGTATGTATATTTTGTTCTTGGTTTTGAGCAGTTGTAATTTAAGTTGTACAGTAAAGTTGTAAAATAATTATGAGTTATTTGGCTTGTAAAAAATTGTGTTATATTTTTGTATCTTAGTCTTTGAAAATCACTGTGGATTTGACTTGAGAAATGTGTTGTGTTGATAAAAATGTTGGAGTTGAGATTTGAAAATATATTGAAGTGCTTTTACAGTTTTTACGAATAACTGCTTTGTCCAAAATACAAATGGCACCTTGCCAAAATTTTCTGAATACTCCAAATAAATCAAATGAGTTAGTTGTTTCACTTCAGTTCACCAAAGTCTTTCACACCTGTAAATAGTGCTCACCACTGTAAAAGAAGTAAGAAAAGTTTTTAAAATCCCTTGTAGTGTATTTAATGGATTATCAGTAGACGGAGTTGGTAATTCATTAGGTATACTACGGGATCATGTTATGCCTTACAGAGGGGTAGGGTGTGACACACTCGTTCATGATGTGGGAACCCTTGCTCATTTAACACCACACCCGGGCGCCAGTATGCTGCGTTACTTTCAGTGAATGCCCTATACCCTTGCATATTTCTCATTACACCCGGTCTCCGATGTAGCGCGTCGAAAGTAGAGGACACTCCAACGTTTATATCGTAAAAATACATATCATGAGGTGTGATGAAATTTTTACACTGGTTGTCACATACCGCAACCCTCCTCCTTTATCCGGGCTTGAGACCGGCTAAGCACAAACTACTTAGACGGAGTTAAATATGTATATTTGTACATAGAAATAAAATAATTAATTTATTTCTATATAGCAAAAAAAGATTTGATTATTTAAAAACCATTGTTATTGTAATTTTATATAAAAAAATCAAGTAATATTAAAATAACTTCTTTTATTCTAAAAAAAATCAAAATTTAATATCAATCAAAATCAGAAAAGTAAAGTTTATTATTCAAAATCAACTTTTATTTTATAAAAGCTATTTAATTTATTTATTTTTTAATTTATTCAACTTCAATTTGAGTATTATTAAAATCATTGTGATCAAATATTATGGATTTCTAGGTTAACCTATACTATTTTTCATTCACAGTCACTCAATTAGATGTTTTTTAGTACTGTTACTCAAATTTTTTAAAACTCAAAACTCTTTCAATTTCAACTAGAGCAAACATCAAAATCCCCTATTACTTGTAATTATAGGTTTACAGGTTACCTTAAATAAAAAGATTATTTCTCTATTCACATCTCTCCTAATTTCACCTTATCTAATCAAAATTTAATAAATTTTAAATATTTGCACCAATAACAATATATGTATATTCACGCTAACCACATCATGTAATAACTCAGAAATTTATGAAGTATATAACTTATAAATTTGATTATTGTAATATTTTAAGTAGATTTTGAGATTTACTTTAAAGTTTTAAATTTAAATTCTTATTATTAAATTTGAGTTTATTTAGTGTAATATTATATTTATTTGTACTTTGAAGGAATAAATTGAAATAATCATATTGTAAATAACCTAATTTTTTAAAATATAAATTTTATAATTTTTTATAGTATTTAAATATTGTTTTATTATTATTCATTGTATATTAATTTTTGTTGTTATTATTATTATTATGCAATTAAAAAAAAGAAAAGAAAAGAATTGAAAATTTCCAGGACTGAATCTAGACGATATGGATGTCCAAATTCATTCCACATTCATTCCACGAAATTAAAAAAAAAAAAAAGAAGCAATAAAATCCCTTCCCCCCCCCCCCCTTCCCTTTCATTCTCTCTCTCCTCTCCCTGCCCCTTTTCTTTCCTCTTCTCCATTTTTTCCGGCAACAACCTATCACCACTGCTGACGAGGAGTTCCCCCCACCCTAAGTGATGCCAGCGACCAACCTGCTAGCCGGAGCAGCAACAGAAGCGGTGGCAAATGAGAGAGGAGAGAGAAAAACGCACGCGTAGGGGCAGTAATTTCCAGGCACTATTCCGGCTTCATCTAACATCTGATCAAGGCAATTCTAATGGCGTTGGAAAGCTTATTCCGAGAGCTTTCTTTCGATACCAATTTTGTAGCATTTGGTGGTCGGATAAGTGAGATATGAAGGAGAGAAATTTCAGGTTTTTTAAGCTTTCCAATCAGATCTAGGATGATCCGACTGTTGGATTAATAATCCGAGGCCACCGATGGACTCAACGCATCGAGACCTTCGAGGTGGGACCAACCCCGCTCCGATCGGACACTGTTTGAATAAGGCGATCATTGGACGATCCAAATCGCTTAGTAAGATTTTTTACTTTTTGACGCTCAAAAATTAAATATAATTATATGATAATTATTAATAATTTTTGGGCTTCATTTAGGTGTGATTAGATAAATGATAGCTCACTGATGCCCGAAACAGAGTTTTCGGCCAGATCCAACTGCCCGACGGCCCGTCTCAAAACGTAATCAATATTACGGTTGATCCTACCATTTTCAAATGCTCCAGACACGTTCCAAGTGTCAGAATTGGCATAGGTAAACCGGAACTCTAAATTACTCTTTTTGCCTAACGTCGGATTCAGAATAAAATTCATAAAATATTCGTGAATTGCTAGAAAATT
The DNA here is from genome assembly GCF_030052815.1 of Hevea brasiliensis. NCBI lineage: Eukaryota > Viridiplantae > Streptophyta > Magnoliopsida > Malpighiales > Euphorbiaceae > Hevea > Hevea brasiliensis. The sequence continues at coordinate 8,493,920 of NC_079493.1, read as the reverse complement.
ATGATTCCTTTTGCAGTAGCTTAATAGCATCGTTAAGGATTGTTGGGTACATTTATAGAATTTTTGAAGTTGGTTTGGATGATTTTTGGAATATGTTAGTTTTAAACCTTATAACTGAATTGTGTAATTACTTGAGATTTGTTTGGTTTGGCAGGCCCAAAAGGGGCTATGTGATGTTGTTGAGATGTGGGCTTGAGGCCTTTGGTTATAGAAGTGTTGTTTGAGCTACTTAGCAGGTTGGGTAGATTTTAGGTATAGGAAAAACTTTGCAAAATTTTCAGCATAAATTAGGGTATTTTTTGACTCTTTAAACTCTTACTTTGTATTTGTGCTAATAAAGTCATAAATATAATTGTTTAGGTAATCAGAGTAAGCTTTCTTCTTCTACCCAGCCGCCGCAGTAAATTCTAGTTGATCTGTGAGTAGATATTAATTTTATTTATAATTTCAATATTAATATATATTCAAGGCATATCTATGCATTCACTTATAAATATATGTATATAGCTAAATCTTCGGCACGGTTTGTATTACATCTTTATTTGATGAAATTGTTGTGGGTATCGCCTTAAGGTAATTTCAAGCTGTGTGCATGCGTCGACGTCCGTGTGGTGTGATATTGGATATGGATAGGACAGGTAGAAGAGCTGGAGCTTGACTCACTGGGACCCCATCCTTTTTGTGGATAAGTCGGGGTAAGTACAGCTTTGAGTTAATCTCACTGACCCCCGCATTTAGATTATTAAGAGAAAGTCTAGCTTGAATTGATCTCGTTGGCAGAAGTTGGAATTAAGAGAGCTGTATAGGGGATCGACTCCCATATATATATATATATATATATATATGATATGATTGATATGACACACGGGTGTGTGAGTGGTCTAAATTATCTTTTGAATGAATATTGTTTGACTCGTTTAGTAATATGTGTGTATGTTGCATTTCATACATAGGAATGCACTAAACTTAGATAGTTATAGAAATTGTATTTAAAATCAATATCTTGCTCTATGAGTCGAACGCTCACTCCTATTCAACCATTTTTTCCCAGGTGACAGAAGGACTCTTTGAGATTAACCTGCTTTCTTTCTCAAAGATTTAACGGTAGAAGTTTTATTGTGATTTTATTCCCTTATTTTTTAATTTAGAACTCTGCATTTGCTAGTAGTAGTTCTAAACTTTTTGGGACTGTAATAATTTATTTCCTTTGAATTTGTAAACCTATTTCATGGATATATATATATATATATATATTGAATTGTATGATATGAGAAATTACTTTGGATCAAAGAGCTAAGCTCCCATTTGATAATTTAAATTGCTTGAGGATTGTGAGGGTAAGCTTATCTCCCCAAATTGATATGTTTTTGAGTTTACAGGTCGAGCGAGCTAATACTCCCCATTGAATAGTCTAATTTTTTGCTGGGCTCTGTCCATTTATTTTCTTGAAATTAGACTACGGTGATGAGCTTTATGGTTGGGCTAGAAAAAGTTAGGCTTACTACAGATTTTGGGGACCTTATGCTGACTCAAGTCCTAATGCTAATCCGGCTCAGAATTCGGATCGTGACATATATTTTCTACTGACTGCCACTAATTATATCAATTTATTCCTTTAAATTACAAAGAAATAATATTACATTGAATACACTCAAATTTAGTAATAAAAAAATTTAAATTTAAAACTGTTAAAATAAATCTTAAAATGTATTAAAAAATATTAAAATAATTAAATTAATAATTTATATATTTCTTAAATTTTTTTTTTTATTACATGATGTGTTGTTAGTATAAATATTTGAAATTTATTAAATTTTAATTAGAAAATGTGAAATTAGGAGAAATGTGAGGAGAGAGAAATAATTTTTCGTTTATGGCAACCTATGAACCTTCAATTAAGTTGAGGGAGTATTTAGTTTTAAGGAAAAAAAAGTAAAGTTGAGTGATAATACTAAAAAAATATAAAGTTGAATAACTTGTGAGTAAAACTTAGTTTTAGAAATCTATATTCAAATCTAAATTAAATGAGATTTTTTTTTAAAAATATAAAACTAAATTACTTTTATGAAATAATTGTAAAGTTAAAGTAGACAAGAAGGATAATTTTCCTTTTCTTTCATGTTTCTGTTACAAACTTTTTATAGTAATTTTTTTTTTTAATATCTTATGTCTTACGGTCAATATTATCAATAGATTAAAAAATTATTTAAACTTTTTAATAAAAGTTAACTATTTTTTATTATCTAAAATGATATTATTATTATATAAAATATTAAGAATGTGCTATTTTGGTTTTGTTTGGATCTACCTAAAAATGAACCAAAATTTCAATACAGTTTTGATTCAGTTCTTTATTGTTTCGGTTTAAGTTTGGTACGGCTCTGAATTCTTCAATTCTAGTTCGATTCCATACGGTTCTGATTCGATTCTCAATTCTTGAAAGATTTTATGTAATTATTTTAAAAAAAAGTCATATTTAAATTAATATTTAAGTTTTCAATTAAGTTATTAATACATAAAATATCATGTAATATATATTTTAATTATTTCTAAATTATATAATATTTAATTACAAAGTGTATATATAATTTACGATTAAGTATTTTATATAATATAATAATACATATGATATATATTTTAATTATTTATTAATTACATAATATTTAACTATAAGACACACATATATATGTAACAACATATTTTCACACACATATATAAAATAGCAGATTTTCACAACACACACGCGCGCGCGCGCGCGCGCACACACACACACACATATATATATATATATATATATATATATATATATATAATAGTATATTTATAATTAAGAATTATGAAGTAATTTAATATATTTATAATTAAAATTATTAAGAAAATATAGAAAAATAAATATAATATTATGTTATATTTAATTTATAATTAAATATACATATATAAATATATATATAATTATATTTAAAAATACATATATATATTCTGTTCTTAATTAGATTCTGGTTCACTACGATTTCAATTCAATTTCTAGTGAAAAATCAAAACTGAATCGAAATATCAAAATAACTTCAGTTTGGTACGATTCCTATCGGTTCGATACAATTTTTCGATTTGATTCGAGACCCAATAATCATGCACAACCCTACAAAATATAATATAATATAATATGGAACCTAATATCTTAAACAAAAGAAAAAGAGATAAAGTAATGAAAAATATTTTGTTATTATAAAAGGAAGTTTTAATTAAACTAAAAGAAGATTTTAATGATAAAAAGCAATAGGAATATATTGACATGGTTAAAGTATGTTTTTATTAAAGTGAATGAAAGGCTAACATTGTCAATATAAAAATTTCAAAAATATTCCATTCAGCATAAATGCACAATGGTAGTGTAACAATAAACATCTTCAGAGTATCCGCATTAAGATCAAATCATTCATTTGCTTTCTACATTATGCAATGACAGAACAGAAAGAACCAAAGAATATTAAGAAAACCTGAAATCATTTCTTCTCCTCCTTTAATCAAAAAGAGAAAAGGTTTGTCATCAAATCAAAATAGCCTTCTACAATCATGCAAACAGAACCAAACAAAATCTACAAATATTTTTACAAGGACTTGGAAATGGACCTATCTGCAGCTTAGTTGCACTTCCCTTCAATCCCAGAATTGCACATTGCACAACCATCCATCTCTAAACCAAAAAAAAAAATTAGGTCTTGAGCCAGACACTATTTTTTTCTTCTTACAGGACTTGAACATGGACCAACTCAAAGATCAGTTGCACTTCTCTCTGTTTCTGCATTTACACAGGAACTCTTCTACCCCGGTAACGATCCATGAACTGCACATTTTAATTGAAAAATAAAATAAGAAATGAGTTCAACTACCAAATTATTAGTGTGCAACGACTTAAACATTGGAAATAAATCAAGTATTCCATCTTCCACAAGTAACATGCGCACAATTTTACACTTCATGGGAATACAATCATACAAGCCTCTTGTTTATATTAAAATTATGCTCTCATGCGTAATATGTGTGCATATGCTAGCATCATAAACATGTTTTTACAAAGATTGAACTAAGGATGTACTGAACTTCATTTCAAGCTTTCACCAACTGAGACTGAGCTTGCCCTCTACATTGTTGTGCACAAAATTCCCATGTATAAAAATATCAACTTTAAAGCCTGAGTCTACGCATAAACCCAGTCAACTAGTTGAATTTTATGACCCGGCTCCAATCTCACAAAATTAGTAGGTTCCAATTTCATGCAGGTTGGTAACCATTTGACAAAAGGTATAACCTGAATATTCAGGTCAGGTTCAGTTTTGAACATTTGAAAATCAAATAGAACCACCTAGATCAATTATCTTAACAATCTCTTCTTCTTCTTCTTCTTCTTCTTCTTCTTGAATTGTATCTATTTTAATGCTTTTATGATAACAAAATAGCACTAAAAGTCAGTCTCAACTCAAATAGTGCAGAAACTCTAACCAGCAAGAGAATGGCACCAAAAAAATGCAAAAGGAGGTATTTTGAGTTCCAAAGTGAACATACCGATCTAACAAATGGTTGTTGGAACACCCAGCCAAGAATAGGTATCCTCTGAAGAAAGACAGCCAGTGTTGGCCAGAAGCCACTGCACAGAATTCCCATCAGCATCAACCATGAAAAATGAACAGAATACTATAACATTAAGGTAAATATTTACTGACCTGAAGAGTACAATGAACCCGTATGCTTCCAAAATCATGCCAAGAATTGGCCATCCTATGACAACAAAGAAGAAGCCAGCACCGAATGACATAGTTCCCTGCATGACCAGAAAAGCAGAAGTGGATATGAAATGCATGTAACTTCTGTAAAATGCACACAAGCAAGCACACTTGTTCATCATACATAGAAAAAGAGAGCGGATAGTACACCTTAAAATTTTGACGTTTCATGAAGAACTGCATAGTGGACTTTGGCCCAATAGTTAGACTCACTCCTGAGATGAAAAGGATCTGAACACATACAGAAAAAATAAGAACATTAAATGAATACGACATGATACACAAAACACAAAATATATATTTCAGTATATGAATAGCAAGGCACTTACATTTCCCATTGCAAGTAATCCCTTGTCAAAGAAGAAAATGATTCCCAGGAAAGAGAAAAATATGCCAAATCCTGTCAATCCTAGCCCAATCTCTGTTTTATTTAATAACAGCAAAATATAGGTGGTATAAGAATCAGGCAATATAGACCACATGAATATAAAGAACAACCTATTTCTTTTCTTCTTTGTTTTCTTCTGTATTCATAAGCTAATTTGTCTTGGAAGCACCACAATAAAAGTTATTCATCATCAGTAACAAGAGTCCATAAAAAGCAATTCATGAAACCTCAAGGAATGCTGAAATAAGTTTGATCAGTTATGCATTGATTAATATACCACGGTTCAAAAGCTTTATGACCACAAAGCACTTTAATTAACTGTATCTAAATGACATCAAAACAGAAGCACTTAGGCCTGGCCACAGCCGAAATTGGCCCAGAACTGGCAGTCCGTGTTCACTGGAGGTATGAACCTGAACCGGTCCCTAAGGTCCTCCCACAATTTCGATTCTGGTTCAACCCAGTTTGATCTGGTTTTGATCAAATCCAATGGTCCAATTTTTTTTTTAATGAAAAAAAAAATCCAGTTTTGGCTCAGGACTGAACCAGCCGGTTCCAGGGTTCAAGTCAACCACGGTTTTGAATGGTTCTGGTTCTGCAAAATTTTAGCATCTGCTAAAGACTTGCAAATGCTGGTAGCAAGCCAATTTTTCATTCAAAGGAACAAACATCAAAATTTTAGAACACAAGAATGACATATAAGTCCCTAAAGTATGATGTTAGTTTACTGATTAAAATCATTATATTGCACAGCCTTGAATTTAACCAATGTAGATGGCTGTCAATATTCTTTTTTAAAGGAAATTCACATAATCATGCATCAAATAGATGCTAAATCCTGAAAAAACACTGCCAAATTCAAATGCGTACCGTATCATAACCAAGCTCTTAAGCTAGCATTCATCAAAGATCTCAACATCATTTTGTTTGTAAATCTTGCCTTTCAAACCATAGTGTTAGAAGGGATACACTTTGGTTAAAACTCTTATAACTCTTATGATAAGTTGCTTTTAATGGGGAAACTGATAAAGGAAGGGGAACTAATGAGAAGCATATGGAAATTTTCCAGATCCCTGAATTATAGAGCTTCTCCACAAGTTTCAACCTAACAAGAATTTCTTAATTTCCTGCTTGACCTCTCTCTCTCTCTCTCTCTCTCTCCACAAGTAAATTTCAGCCTAACAAGAATTTCTCAATCTGCTACCGACTTCAAAACCCTCTCTCTTCTTCAATTGTTCATCTATATGTAAATATAAACAGCATATCTGCAAAGCAAGAAAATCAAAATTCACTCACTCTTGCGGTCATTCATTTCAAAGGAAACCATCTTGATGTTGCTTCAAGTACTTGATTACGTTCACTGCAACACCACAAATTGAAGAAGAATGAAAACAAGAGCCTAACAAATTGAAAATCAACTAAACACGAGAACATTTCAAGCAAGGGTTTTCATAGAAAATAATAAGATCTTAAAAGATCCGCAAATGATGCAATTCGCGGTTTTACCTTAGACAAAATCTGGAAAAAAAACGGAAGCTCGGATTCTTCGTTCGAAAGCCCTCTAAAATGACCTGCAAGATGAAAATTAAATTGAAACAATAATTTTAGGCGGCAAAAGAGAGAGAAAGATGTTGAAACAAAAGCTCTGATTAGATACCAAGACAAAATTAGCCCTAAGTTTCCATGATGCTGTTTTCCTACTAATATTTCTCATGAACCAAACAGAACTGAAAATATAGAAAGAAAGAAAGAGAGAGAACCTGTGATGCGTGCTTGAGAGAGAAGCAAAGACGAGGATGAGACAAGCGAATAGCAGAAGAAAGGAAATGTCAGTTACTATAACCTCTTCTATGCGAAGAAAAATGATTTTTCTTTTCTTATTTATTATTAATATTTTTTTTTATTAGAAGCAATTAAAATAGCTCCTTACCGCTTATAGTAACAGCCTAGTGACGGACTCTGGCCAATAGAAAGCCGCTCGGGCTCCAGCTAGGACGAGTTGACTCGGTAGAAAAAACTAATAATCCGTTGATGTAATTTAATTACTTGGAAGGAGTCATTGTCCTGATGGTTTGTTGGATCAAATTACTTAAACTTTGTTAAGGATATTTTGTAGTTTGTTTGTTTTTAATAAAATATTGTAAATAATCATTATTAAATAAATTAATAATAAAATAGAAGGCACCATTTTAATATTGTTGTAGCCGACCATAAGAGATGGATGGATTACGTCGGTGTAAAATTTTCTTTGGAATGTTGATAGTGACAAACATTCTGCAAAAATTTTGTTATTTGTTACTATTATTTTATTATGAATTACTTTTGTCATTCTAATTTTCTTTTAGAAAATTAAAAAATATTAATTATTTTCTAACAATATAAAATTAATGATATAAAAGATATTATTAATATATTTTTTTTAAAATAAAATTATTTAATATTTTTTTAATTATTATGCAAAATTAGACGAAGGTGGTGGTATATTATACTTGGGAGATATGGGAGTGGCATGGTTAACTAAATTATTTAATAAGATTCTAAATTCAAAGAAAATGCCTGATGAATAGAGGAAGAGTATTTTAGTACCTATTTTTAAAAATAAGGGAGACATACAGAGTTGCTCAAATTATAGGGGAATTAAACTCATGAGCCATACTATGAAGTTGTGGGAGAGAGTTGTGGAGCATCGACTACGTCGTGATACTTCTATCTCTCTCAATCAATTTGGTTTCATGCCTAGTCGTTCAACTATGGAAGCGATCTTTCTCATTAGAAGCTTGATGGATAAATATAGAGATGTGAAGAAAGATCTACACATGGTTTTTATTGATTTGGAGAAGGCTTATGATAGTGTTCCAAGAGAGGTCTTATGGAATGTGTTAGAACAAAAGAGGGTATCTATTAGGTACATACAAGTATTGAAAGATATGTATGAAGGAGCAACTACTATTATGCATACGATTGGGAGGGGACACGAGATTTTCCGATATCAATTGGATTACACCAAGGATCAGCCATAAGCCCTTACCTTTTTACATTAGTTTTAGATGAACTGACGAAACATATACAAGAGAGTATTCCTTGGTGCATGATGTTTGCGGATGATATCGTTCTGATAGATGAGACACGAGAAGGAGTCAATAGAAAGCTAGAACTTTGGAGAAGTACTCTAGAGTCAAAGGGTTTTAAGTTAAATAGAACGAAGACAGAATACATGCATTGCAAGTTCAGTGAAGGCCAAACTGGTGATAGAGAAGGAGTTAGTTTGAATGGAGTGGTCCTGTTACAAAGTAATCACTTTAAATATCTAGGCTCAGTCCTTCAAGTAGATGGGGGATGTGAGGAGGATGTTAGTCATAGGATTAAAGCCGGATGGTTGAAGTGGAGACATGCCACGGGAGTTTTATGTGATCGTAAGATTCCCAATAAATTGAAAGGAAAATTTTCTGCATGACCATACGACCGGCTATGTTATATGGTAGTGAGTGTTGGGCACTGAAAGAGTCGTATGCATCTAAGATAAGAGTTGCAGATATGAGAATGTTAAGGTGGATGAGTGGCTATACTAGATTAGATAAAGTCCGTAATGAGAGTATTAGAGAAAAGGTAGGAGTTGTGCCAATTGAAGATAAGTTGAGAGAAGGGAGATTGAGGTGGTTTGGTCATGTGAAGTGTAGACATACGGATGCTCCAGTTAGACAAGTAGAACACATTAGGTTAGAGGATAGAAAGAAAAAAAGGGGTAGACCTAAATTGACTCGGAAGAGAGTAATACAACATAACTTAGAAGCATTACATATTTTTGAGGATTTAACCCAAAATCGTTCAGAGTGGAAAAAGCGAATCCATATAGCCGACCCCAAATTTTTTGGATAAAAGCTTAGTTGAGTTGAATTGAGTTGGTGGTATATTATACTTGGGGTGAGTATGAATTTTTTTATAATCAATCAAGTCTTCATTTTATGATCTTTGAAAAAAAACTCTTTCATTTTATGATTGTAGTCGAAAAGTTTAAAAAGAAATTAAATTACATGCAGTTGAAAAAGTAGTTTAAAAAATTATTTTAAAAAATTTTTACAATTAAATTATATTAAACATAAATTAAAATCTACTAAGAAAATTACGATGAACTTATTTTTAATAAAGTAAATTTAATTTATAGATACAATGATTTGTTTAATTATAAAAATATACAATGAATATAAAGTAAATAAAAGACTGGGCTAATATTTTTTTTCAATAATAAATCTAAACGAATTCACATTCATTTTAATGAAAAATTGTAGTTAAATGTCGTTAATTAAAGATTATAAAAGAGATTATTAATATCGAAATGTGTATAAAATTAATTAAAATATATATATATATATAGAATTTACAAATTTATATGCTTGAACTCTATGTAATCACACCCGACAAATAACACCAACATACCAACCCAGGAAAGACAACAGTCGCACTTGCAGAGTAAATAACTGAACAATATTACTCAGAACAAGAAATTAATGATATTGATTAATTGGCAATCTACACTATGACCTTTATTAAATTGCAATTAATACATGTATAATAAAAAAAAATTAAAATGTATTTCGAGACAATATTCATGTATGCTTGCTGTCATGTTGGTCACCAACACCTCTAGGTGAGAGCATCTGCAATGCAAAAGAGAGAATTACTGAATTCAGCAAGTCAAATGCAAGATAGCACATCTGCATTTTAACAAATGCTTGCTGCTAAGGAGCCCTTCATGTGCAGCCAAGATTTAAGTCCAATGAAAAATTCTTGATTATTCTATGCATAACATAAAAATAAAATAAAATAAAATAAACATGAACTTTGGTGTGTGTGTGTGTGTGTGTGTGTGTGTGTGTGTGTGTATATAAATGATTCCAGAAGTTCATTGCAGTTCATCAGTTGCTTGAAAATATATTCAGCAGAAGAAAGAACAAGGACATACCAAACCAAGAGCATCTGCTGCACTTCTATGAGACTCTTCACTGCAAACTGAAACATACATATCCATTAAAAGTTCCCTCTGCTCCACTTTCAAGTGTTTTCCTAGGCCCCGAGCAACCATCTCCATCTCAGGCTGCAAAATAACAAATCCATTTGAGCAACATCAGATCATAAACAAGTGTAATAAACTCTACACGCACTTCCAAACAATGATTAAAAAACATTGGCCTAAATTATAATACCAGCAAATGCACTGAGCAAAAAGAGGCAAGGCATTTATCTTGAAGAACAAATAATAGATTTGAATCCATAGCAAACATTAAAAAGCAAGGAAATCTACTGCTGCAAAAACTGGTAGCTGTAAAATACGTGGGTAGCTATAAAAGGTGTGTAGCTAAGTTGAGTGGGAGAATAAAGAAGAACTGACATTTCTATTCCATGAGTTTAATCAAGCACATAGAATACAGATTACATCGTCATTAAGATCCCCCAAGCACCAGGGCCTAATAACCAGAAGAAAATTGACAGCAAGATTACCATGCGCTCTCTTTTATAGGTTTATTCATGCACACGGAATGCATACAACACTATCAGCAAGATTGTTGTCACACTGAATATGGGTAAATTGCACCAATGGTCACTAAACGAATCATATAATTCTATTGAGATCACAAAAGATCAATCTATTACAATTAGGTTATCTAAATTCAATTTTATTTCAACTGGGTTTAACTGAAAAAATTTCAGTAAGCTATTAACAAAAAACTAACAAATAGATTTTTTTATTGTTTTAATAAGCTAATCTTAAAACACATAGGGCCCACAAGACCAATATATAGCAATAGTTTCTTTGTGACATACTATAAGTTGACCTTATGGACCCTAAATCATTTGATACAAAGCTAAGAAAACTATACAAAATGCCCACTGTAAATTTAAAAATTCATCGATTAATCATGATATGTTCAATTAGATTTAATTGAAATAAAATGATAGTGACCTAATTGCAATAAATTGACCTCTTGTTGTGATCACAACAGAATTCAGCAATTAGTTTAGTTACCAATTACCATTGGTGCAATTTACCCCACTGAACACTGATAACCGCATATACAGACTGCTTTTTATAACGTTGAAAGAAATTTTAAAAATAAAAAGAAAACCATTAGAAAGGAAAAATGCACAGTAAAGTCAGCAAACCAACAACATACTGAGGATTCTTCAGGAGGAAATGCTCGGAGAACAAGGCATATCTTTGACAGTTCCAGTACTGCTTCAGAATGTTTACCTTGGACTTCTAGAGCCTGCACAAAATAGATAGCAGTTAGAACAGCAACTTAATGAAACAAACAAAAGTATAATTAAAAAAAAATAAAAACAGATACTTTATTTTACTTCAGAAGGAGCAGACTTTTGGAGAGAAGAAAATACATTTTACATGCATAGAAAGGATTCAAATTGTTTCTCAATTTTATTCACTGTTATCAAACTATATTAAACCAACCACCCCACCTCAAAAATAAATAAATAAACGAAAAAATACAAACAGAGTGAGGCAAGGATTTCAAAACCCATGTTCCTTAGCCAAAAGTCTTAGATACAAACATCATGCAAATAAACACTGACGTACTGTTTAAAGAAGAAAGGATAGAACTTTGGGAGGAAAAAAGAAGGCGAGGCAAGATAGTAAATTAAGTCAACTAAGAAATGTTTCTCCACCCTGCTGTCCCTCCATCTCCCTAAAAATTAAAACCTAACGATGGAAGAGCTGTGAATTGTGATGATAATGGATCTAGCTGAAGTAAATAAAATTGGACAAAGAGAGAAGGCTCATTTCTTCTTCTGTTCTCTTTACTCACTTTCTTCCCTTTTTGCCTATTTCTTTTTCGACTAAGAAAAGAACAGTTTGCCCAGCAGCATTGGCAGTTGGTAGAACTGCCAAATTCTCCATTGCATCCAATACAAATTCATCTGTCTTCCACAACCATTCTTCTTTTTCACATAAATGTAGCCCATTTTAAGTTATTAATGTTGTCACAAAGCATCCTTTTTGTCCCATTCATTATGATTGAAGAGACAATGCAAAGCAAAATTAAAATCCCATCATGCTTGAGAAAAGCTGGACATTATATATCAAGCAGAATTTCTAAGACAATCAAATAGGTTCTCCTAGCTCATGATAAGTTGATCTAACAACAAATGCCAGGCCTGTTTAATTATAAAACAATCTCGCAAAACACTCCTCACCTAAGTTTGCACCCATCATCACCCATTTTCCATCCCCAATATTTAGATAGTTATGGTGACAGATAACAACAATGACTAAAAAAAGTCAACTGGCTGTGCCACTGCAAGTGCACCTGCCAAATGCAAAGAGGCACCATCTGCTAGATATGGTAATGGGCATACAGGAGTTACAGGAGCAACAGTACTAAGACGAGTAAAATTACAATTATTTTTCACCAAAGTACCTATCCAGGGCAGAGATGAGATATCGCCCACCCTCAACTAAAGCCCTCATGTAAAATTTGCCTCCTCTATTATCCTGGGATTGGAGAGTATTCCTCAAATGTTCTGATGTACAATCAAATTTAGAGTTCCCAAACTATTGATGCGACATTCTGTCCATTGTATTCTAAAAATAATCATTTGAAATAAATAAAGAATTGAGGGAAATCCTATATAACATCGAAAAATTTCAGGATCTCCAAAATTTTGGCATGGCAGCAAAATAAATTTAGCATCAGTGCGATGCTGATAAAAAGTCCATGAAATCATTATTCATTCAAATGCTAGCATGCACATCAAGAGCTACTTATAGTAAGATCATGAACTACTGATAAGAATAGAAGCATTACCCATGCCTGTAAGAAACACGATCGTGTGCGAGCAGCAACAGCTGCAGACACCATTCTAGCAGCACGAATATTCTCAAGCCCAATGTTTTCAGCAAGCCCAGCAATGAACCGCTGTGCATCTTCACCATCAATTTGAATAACATTATGGTAACTTGGGGCACTGTAGGCTTGCAAAGCAAGTTACAAAAGTAAGAAACAACAAGCAGAAGCAAAATTCATGAACTGGCAACTAATAAATGTTTTAAGCAAGCCTAAACCTCAGACCTGCTGCATACTTTCAAAACATAGTCAACAGATGCACGATAGAAAGAATCCCGTGTATTTGTGGTGTCAAAGGAAACCTGCACTCCAGATGTCCTGCATATTCGACGTAACTGCTCACCCATACAGGCAAAGAAAAGTCCATTGCATATTGAGAATCAGCAACCAAAATAATAAGTGCATGTTTCAATTGTTAAAAAAGAAACCAATTCTAAAATTCTACCAAATTCTAGCAGAAAATTTATTAACCAAATAAATTCAAAGTACATGGAAAGGCAAATGTGAACTTGAGCAAGACAAACAAGAAGCAGCTCACAAACTCATACACAAATTACAGCAACTCCCCTGATGCACTCATATGCACTGTTTTAAATAACAGCCGTTACATTATGTAATGGCTGTTATCCAAAGGAATTTTGGGTTACCATTACCACCATTATATAACGGATTTTTAAAATTGTAACTGTAAAGGCCATTACGGCCATTATTTTAAGGTAATGGCCGTTATTGACAACTAAGTAACGCTTGTAGTGGCCATTACTTTCCCAGCTGAGAATTTTTGGATTTTTTTTTTTTTTTTACTTATTTCACATGGGAACCTTTTTTTGGGCAGAAAATTATCTCGGCTCATTCATTTTAGCACCTATTCATTTTCTCTTCACTTTTTCTCAATTTTCTCCATAAGAACTCAAGTAAAATCCTTCATTTCTCTATAAATTTTTGAGCTCAAGAGCATAGATCATCAAGTAAACAAGATCCTTTTGAAGTGAATGAGATCAAAGGGTGAATTATTTTTTTTTTCTAATTTTTAACTATTTTTTTAATTATTTTTAGCTAAATATATAAGTAATTAGAAAATAATATCAAAGAAATTTTTAGGTTTTGGAAAGATAAAATTTTAAAATAATAATAATCATGAAATTAGCTCTTGAAATTAATTTCATAAATTGTAAATGGTAAGTAAGTTTAAAGCCTAAACTTTAAATTAAATGTGTAGTTTCTTACCTAGTTATTATAGCTAATGCATAAATAGGTCAATTTAATGGATACAGGTAAGTGTAAATTAATAAAAAAAATATTGTAACTTTTTAAAAAACTAAAATTAATCTGTTTTGTAATTTATCAATTAGATTACAAAATTTAAGAAAAATATATAATCATGAAATTAACTCTTGAAATTAACTTATATAAATGACATGGTAAATTTACAACCTAAGTTAATGATCAAAGCTCCCAGTCTTACTATCCCAGTCAAAATAATCAAGAAACTCTAGAGACTCATTTTGGTGGTAATAAGGTTAGTTATTTATTATCTACTAAGTTATTTACTATCTACTTAGTTATTTTGGTTTTAAATTAATTAATGCTAGTGACATATAAAAACGATAGATTTAATGTCTTTATTTGATATATTTATACTTATTATTTAGTTGTAAATCTTAATTTTAATTATATCTTCAAATATTTATTCATTTTATAAACTTTGCAAATTTTTTGCATAGCAACAGGCCATTACTGTTACTTTACTATCGTTATAAGCCCATTCCATTACTCATGAATGCGGCCGCGACTGCGATTTAAAACCATGCTTATACGCTCATTAATCAAGTTGCGTATACATTAATTTTATCCAAATGAAAAACACTGGATCCATAAAAGAAAAGGTAAAGCAATGCCACCAAAAGAAAGAGCTACTCCTCTACCAAAACTTGATATCTTGTGTAAGGTCTCATTTGAAATGACATGATGTAAGCTCAAACCAAATTAAAATACCAGAAAATTTTACCTAATCAAAGGCCACTAAAAAGGTCACCACAAAGGAGGCTAGTGAATCAGATAACGAATGGGATTTTCATATGTGATATTTCCATTATTTTTTGGACAATTGTATTAGCAATAGGGATTATGTGAACCATACACCAATATCTCTTTTTTTCTTTTTAGACAAATGTGATGACTCAATGAAAATCAAGAAGTTCTTGATCATGTTATTATGCGAAATTAAAGAATCAGAATGACAAACAAAAGGATCCAGCAGCACTGACTTGAATTATATCATGCTCTGTAACATCCTTTCCACTTGTTTTATAGTCCGTGATTGCTGGAAATCAAGTTGATGAGTTGTAACTAGCACAAAAATGATTAATATAGCATTTATTGAAATTTCAGAAATGTGCATCTTTTACCTGCAGCAAAGAGAAAGCCCAGCAATAAAATACTAGTAAAACAACCTCATAGACAAGATTTTAAGGCATAGAATCATAACAGATAATAATATTAAAGAACATATAGAAATGTTGTTCTAGATATGGAATAGTTGCAAACTTGCAATGAATCCGTTCATCCCAGATAATTTTAATAGAAATGTTGCTCAAGATATGGACAGTGGGATTGCAAGAAAAAAAAACCTCAAAGGACGCCTCACCAAATATTATTTTGACATATTAATCCCCTAAGATCAAGGAAATAAATAGAGTAAATAATGTCGCACTCACCCCTGATCTTTGGGGTTAATTACTAATTGATGCCCAAATTTTAAATCAGTACAATGTCTTCTCAAACTTTAGAAACCATTGGAATTGAAAACCTACCCTTTTTTTATTAAGGAAACACAAACCAATATGAGAATCATACTTAAAACAATTCAAACTTAAAGCCAAAATTTTTCTTGGAAATTCTTACATATTATCAACCCATTTCATACAAGCCATATATTAATATAAAGTTTGTTTTATAGCTAGTTAAAACCTTATACAAATTTTGTCAAACAGAGAGAAATTATCAAAAAAAATTAAAAAATTTTAAATTATCTGGGTTTCAAATTTTAAAGTTTAAAATGATAGAATGAACATTGTATTTCAACCCCAATCTTCACTATTTCTTGCAAATAACCCATAATTTTTTAGCTATTGAAGTTGATAGATGCAAAACCACACAACCTATAACATTTTTTATTTTGTGGCACAAACACAACCTGCAATAACAATTTATTCTTCATTTATTCAATTGAATTCCACAAAATTTTGTGTTTGGAATTGAATCACATAAGCCCTTAGTTTTCAGTATTACCCTCATCAATCAATAACCATTCCCAGATGAAATTAAGAGGGCCAACAAATAAATTTCTCCACAGCTACCCAAGTTATAAATAACAGATTATTGATATTGCTTTACACCTCACCCATTAATTCAAAGAGATATAGGACTAGATAAAATTGAAAAGACTCCAACCTCGTATTAATCTGTTGGCTTCCCTCTGGTACTCCTGCTTATCCACCACCAGGTCCTGCTCCGCGGCCACTGAAACTGGCCACCATTTTGGCAACTTCGCTTGGCTCCTTACCCTATAACTCCTCCAATCATCTCTTCCCAACTCCGAACCAAAAACCCAACCCGGTAGTGAAAGGGGATTGTCCAGAACCCTGGAACTCTTCCTCTTCACATGTCCTCTGTCATTCACTGTCGTGGCTACAACGACCTCTCTCCCTCCAAGACTCCTGTCCCTACGAACCACAACATTCTGTCTCGGAACCCTTAACCTACTCCTAAACCCCAACAACAATTTGATTAAAACCCTAATCGTCGAAACTAAAACAAACCCACAAAGCAACACAGCGCCAGTAAACTGCAGAGTCGATTTGCGACACGAGAACAGAATCCGATTATTCTCGTCTACCGTAATGAGAGTCTTCAAGTCATAATAAGCATCTTCCGCCAAAGAAACAAATCGATGGAATCTAGAAGAGGTTAGAGATGATATTTGGTTAACATCAACAACTAATTTGAGACTTTGGGTATCGTTAACATGATCGTTAGCTAAAGAGCGCTTGCCGGGATTGATTTCGAAGGTCTTGGTGGTGCTGTGCCGTCGGGAATGGCGAGAACGGCGGCGTTTAACAGAGAAGGAGTTGCGGGTGAAGAAGTAGCGTGGAGAAGAAGAGTACGGAAGAGTGTGGATAGAGTTCATTGATTTACATACCCAATAAAAGAAATGGCTTTGCGATGGCTTATGTAAAAGAGCTTCTTGTTGCTGAGAGAGAGAGAGAGAGAGAGAGAGAGACAGTCAAATCAAAGAGATGAGAAGGGTGAGAGCTTGAGATAATCTATGGCTCAAATTTTTGTCTTCGTCTTCCCATGAATTTTGGAAACTCGCTTTAGGTATCTTTTTCATATGGAAAAAAAAAAATATATATATATATATATATATGAAAAACATTGAAATTTTTTAAAAATTTTCTTATTATTTTATTATTTATATTTTATTTTTTTATTATCTAATTAATTTAAAATTTATATAAATTTAAAATTTTTAACCTTATTTATATTTAAATTTCATTTAATTAATTTTTTTATAATTTAAAATATTTATTTATAATTTATATACATATAGACATAGTTTTATCAAAAAAACTCTTCATAATTTATATTATTTATAAAAATTGAAAGTATTTTATTTTTTATGAATAATTTTTTTATTGAATCCTAATATATTTTTATTTATATCATATAATTATTTAGGTAAAAAATATTTTAATATAATAATAAATATTTTATTTACTTTTCAATAATAATAATAACTAATAATCATTTTAATAATACTATATCCGAATTATTTTAATAATAATAATAATTTAAAAATAAATTATTTCTAAAAATATGTTATAATAACTTTTTAATGAATAGTAATAGGATTTTATATTTATTTTATAATTTATGTAAAAATATTTTAATATAATTATATTTAAATTTACGTAAAAAAAAGATAAATTAATTTTTGTCAGGTTGAAATTTTCTTTTACTTTTACTTCCTTATAAGTTCTTTAAAAAAAATATTTTATATAAAATAATTTTATATTTTATTTTAATTATAGATATATTTCTAAAATTCTTATTGCATTAATATATAAGTCTAATTTTTTTACAATACTTTTCATTGGAATATATATATATATATATATATATATATATATATATATATATATATATATATATATATATATATATATATTCCAATGAAAAATATTGTAAAAAAAAATCAAATTTGTTGATTTATAAAAAATATGTAATTATTATATAATATATAATAAAATTATATAAATTTAAAATTTTTAAATAATATATAATTACTTATAAGTGTATAAATTAAATTATATATATAAGAAAAAACATTTAAATAGATAAATATATATTTTTAAAAAAATTAATAACTAACACAATATGTTAAGTTTGAATTTAATTATAAAATTAGTGTAATTGATAATATGATTAAAATTTATAATACTAATTTTTTATTTTAAATTGTTAAAATTTTTAAATAATATATGACTACTTATAAGTATATAAAATAAATTATATATGAGAGAAAAAACATTTAAATAGATAAATATATATTTTTTAAAAAAATTAATAACTAACATAATATGTTAGGTTTGAATTTAATTATAAAATTAGTGTAATTGATAATATGATTAAAATTTATAATACTAATTCTTTATTTTAAATAGTATATTATTAAAATTTAAAAAATGTTAGCATGTTTACATATAAAAAATAATGTTTTTTTAATTTTTTAACACTATAATCTTATTATAACTTCGTAGACAGTGAATACATATAAAAAGAATACATATAAAAAAAATTAGGAATCATCCTTTAAACATAAAATTATTATTTCAATTTAAAAGATTCATATTTCTAATAAATACAAATTGATTTTTTTTTTTTTTAAAAGGAAATTTCATTCAAACAAAAACACCATTAGTACATACAAAGCATGTCAAATGAAAGGAGGGACAGGACCTCACCCCTTCGGACCAAACTCAGAATGGACTATTGTAGCCAACAAGTGAGCAACGGTATTCACTAATCTTTTAGCAAATCCGATTGAGCAACCATCTAGCTCTTCCAACAAACCACGATGCTCTTCTACGACCATCCCAAAATAATTTGCTTCAATATTAGTACTATGCATAGCCTATATTAGAAGCGAAGAATCAGACTCTACAACCACTTGGCAAAATGCCTTCGCCTTAATCTAGCTTAGTGCCTTCCTTAAACTCATGGCTTTAGCTAACTTTTGATCTTTAGGACCCACCATCATCTTTTGGCATGCTTGAACAAAAGAACCATCCTCTCTCCGAAGCACCCAACTAGCACCCAGAAAGTTCTATACTGCCAACAACGCAGCATCCACATTACACTTCATCATCCCTATTAGAGGACGTTGCCACTTACCCACAGACAAATGCGAAGCACATTGAGCAGAACCCTCCAACCGAGCCTGAGCAACAATCCAGCGCTGAAGATATAAGGTAGCCGCCCTCCCAACTTGAGAAACATCACACCTTCTTTGGCTCCAATGAATATCATTTCAATTCATCCATAACATCCACAAAACCATGCAACACATCTGACAGTCCTCTACTGATAGTGTTGAGAAGACCTGACAAAGCCAATGAAGTGTTAGTTGCACAAAAACAGGTAATAGAGTTGAAATACAACTAGCCCACAAATCTCTAGCAAAAGGACAAAACAGAAAGACATGCTCCAGGGACTCTGCCTCTGCTCGGCACAAAGCGCAGACCAGCTCAATATCTATTTGTCTAGGCTGCAACTCCAGTTTAGTTGGAATACAATGATTACAGATATGCAAAACTAGATTTCGAACTTTAGGTGGAATTTTAAGACTCCAGAGTTTTCTCCAGAGTTCTACTACAAACACTTGCTCATGCCCATGTAAATGTCGAGTA
Organism: Hevea brasiliensis; assembly: GCF_030052815.1. Lineage (NCBI taxonomy): Eukaryota > Viridiplantae > Streptophyta > Magnoliopsida > Malpighiales > Euphorbiaceae > Hevea > Hevea brasiliensis. Next base: position 8,473,924 of record NC_079493.1, on the reverse strand, counting down.
AGGAACTGATAGGCACTTTTAACTGAATATAAACCTTTCCTTTTGTGTACCCACTGCCAACCATCCTCCTGCCTACGACTTAGCATTGGAATTTGTGCAATTAAACCTTTATCACACTCATTAAACAACGAATTAACCAGCTCCCATTTCCAACTCATAGTATCATAATCAATCAAGTAATTAATTGTGAACCCATTCAGACCTTCTAGAGCCAGACTTGAAATTCAAGCATTCTCATTATCTGGCAACCATTGATTTTTTTAAAGAGTCCAATTTTCATATAAATATAAGCATTACTAATATCAATGTCTTTTTTTATTATTTTATTAACATCATTTTTATTTTTTATATAAAAGAAAATTTTAATTAATAATTTATTTATTTATTTATAAATAATTTATTAATGCTAATATATTTTTCAATTTTTTTTAAAAAATTTTTCTATATAATAAGAAAATATGAAATTATATAAAATATTATATATCAAATAAAAATTAATAATATGATTATTTATTGATATAGGTGTACCTAGTTAATTCTATCAAATAAAACTAAAAGATCCAATTAAAAATAACTAGAATTAAAAAGATCAACATTATAAGAAATTACACTAAATTGAATTTATTTCATTGTTAGATTTTTCACATTAATTATGTATATTTTATAAAATTTATAAAAATATTAAAAATTAATTAATTTTGATAAATTCAACATTTCATTAGTGAATAAACTTAACATGAAAACGGTAAGAACCAATAAAATAACAAATAATTAAATTTATATATTTATTGAACTATTATACAATTATATTGTAATAATAAATTTTTCATAATAAAATTCATATATTATCTTATTCGCTTACAATAATTTATTATTTTCATTAATATACTTTTATTTTCATTAACTTAAATCTAAAAATATAAAATGCATTATAATAATAATAATAATAATAATAATAATAATAATAATAATAATAATAATAATAATATATCATATACAAAATTATATTTAAAAATATTAAATCATAAGTATATACAATGAATGCAGAATATATATATATATATATATATATATATATAGACACACACAAACACACACATATACATACCACTTATCACGACCCAAATTCTGAGTCAAACTGGCACTAGAACCTGGGTCGGTGTAAAGCCCCGAAGACACATAGTAAGCCTGACTAATCTCAAATCCATAACCAATGCCCAAAGTTGAGGCCCAATATGTAAATAAAATAAAATATTATATTTTTATTTGGATCAACTCAACCTGATAACCATCAAACACTAAAGCCAAGGGAGCTCAGCTCAACCCTGATACCATCGTTTACAAATTATTTAAATATCATAAAAATCTTGATTTATTAATATTAAGAACGTAAATTAACACAGCTCCTAACAAGGTCCATACTATTGCTAACACATGCGGAGTTTTACATTTCAATTTTTAGAAAAACATGATATAAATAAATAATTGCCAATAAACGTGCGAGAAAGAAAGTAGGTTATTCTGTAAAAGAATTCTTCCTGTAACCTGAAAAAATAGGGTGAACAGGAGTGAGCGTTTGACTCATAGATAGATATTGATTTTACATATAATTTCTATAACTATCTAAGTCTAGTGCATCCCTAAGAATGAAATGCAATATCTTCATGCAATTCAAATGAGTCAAGTCATAATCGTATCAAAGGCAATCTAGAGTACTCACACACCCGTGTATCAAATACATACTCAACATATATATATGGGAGCTGATCCCCTATACAGCTCTCTTAGTTTCAACCTCTACCAGTGAGATCAACTCAAAGCTGGACTTTCTCTTAATATCCAAATGCAGGGGCGAGCGAGATCAACTCGAACTGTGCCTACTCCGATTTATCCATAATAAGGATCGAGTCCTAGCGAGTCAAGCTCGAGTTGCGTCTACCTGTGCTACGCATATCTATATACACACCACACACACACCAAACTCACGTACACAACTCCAAATTTCCATAAAGCAACATATACACCAAGTCATCAATTACAAATGCAACACAAGGCGTGCCTAACAATTAACTATGTACATATATTTATAAGTGATGCATGAGCATGTCTTGAATATATAATAATATTAAAATTATAAATAAAATCAATATCTATTCACTGGTTTACCAGTGACTACTGTAGCAGTTGAGTAGAGGAATTGTAACACCCCCATTTGTATAGCCTGGTATATTTCACTATTCCAGTGACCAGAGTCGGACCGGACAATTAAGGGGATTAGAACCATACTTAAGACAACTAGAGAAGCCATAAATACAAATAATTAGTAATTGCCAATTAGTTAAGTATAAATAAGAAAAATGGAACATAAGAAGTTAAACGAGCCGAGAGTCACAGCGATGGGTGACCTTCTCGGGAACGACTGCGAAGTCGATTTAAACTCAAATTTCGAATCGTAAAATATGACGCCGCTGTCCTTAAGACCATTACAAACACAGTGTAAAAGAGAAAATTACGAACAAGAACTGTTAAGCTAGTCAAATAATTAGGTTAGTGAGCCGGAGGAAATATTGAATTATTTGTAAACTGAGTTGAACCGGCGATGGGCAATTTGGTCAATTGACCCCGAGAGCTGACTCCTGACCTAATTGTTAAATAAAATCGGAGAAAAGAAAATTTCGGAATCGAGAATTAAATTAAAGAACTAATAGAAAAATGAAAGAAAAAAAAAAGAGAAAATGAAAAAGGTGTAGGGAGATGACATCATGCATGATGCCATAAATCCTATAATTAATAAATTAATTAAATTGAATTTTTGGTCTTTCATAAGACAAATTACATAAAAGAAATAAAAAGAAAAAGAAAATATCATTTGGTCTTCTCCCTCATCTTGTGCCGCCTCACTCTCCCTCTCATCTCCATGAATTTTCCTCCATTAAAGCTTGCACTCAAGCTTTAAAATCCTTACTAAACCTCAACTTTCCCCATAATTGCTTCATAAAAACTTGTTCTAGTCACTTGAGAAGGAGATTGGTCATCAAAGAAAGAAGAAAAGAAAGCTTAAAGACACCTAACAAGGTTAGTGATTTAAGATGCAAAAATTAGTTTATTTGTTGTATTTTTAGCTTGATTAACTTGTAAATAAACTTAAAATGAAATGAAACAACTTGTTGAGGGACCAAGCTGAAATTCGACCAGCATGTGTATGGGGGTGTTATTGTATGGTTTGATAGATTTGAATGAGTTTATGGACCTCCATTAGTTGAATGATTATAGTTAAAAGCTTTGAAATTAGCTAAATGCAACAATTTAGTGTGGTTAGGGTTTGAACACTTAGGGTTTAGTGACAAAAATGTGAGGAAGTGGTAAATGATGTCTTTGACCTAATGTGAAGTGAGAAATGATCATTTGTCACCAAATAAAGTGTGTTGGAATGGTTAGAGTTAAGGCCAAATTTGGATGGAGTGTGGTCATGCTGCTGGTAGCATGACCAAGTTACCTTTGAGGGACCAAAAATGAAATTTTACAAGTCCAATTGGTATGAGACCAATTGGGAATGAAAATAAACACTAAATGACACAATTTTCATTTAGGAAGTATGCCCAAAAAGTGACCAAAACCTAGTGAACAAATTGACCAAACTTGAAAAATCACGATGCATACAAGTGACCAAATGAACAGTGTTTGTTCATTTGGTCATAACTTGAGCTAGGAAGGCCTAAATGACCTGAAATTTTACCAGTGGTTAGATGAGATATAGACCTAAAACTTTCACGAAGAACACAAACCCAAATTATGCCATTAACCAAGACATTTGGCCACCCCAATTTGGTGACCTAAAACTGCCAGCACCAAAAATTGCCAAGAAAATCTGGGTTGAGTCCAATCCGGCAGTCATGGTTCAAATGGCTATAACTTGAGCTACAAAACTCCAATTGGAGTGATTCAAAAAGGAGAATAAACTTAAGACATTAGGGAACATTTTCTATGAAGAAAGTTTTGCCAAATTATAACAATAAAGTGACCAATGGAACAGTACAACCTAAGGCACCAAAACTGAAAATTTGCAATTTTGCATAAAGGACTTAAGTTTTGAGAAAATGACCAAAACCAACAAGTTTGGTAACCAAAATGTGGTATGTAGGTGAAGTTGGAGTTCCCATACCTATTAAGCCTTAGAAAGTCAACAAATTGACTTGAATAGTATAGTGAATAGTAACCCCGAAACACAAATTTTAAAGAACGTCAAGTTTAGCAGATATAAGCTAGATAAAAGTGAAATTGAATTTATTTTTGGATTTATGTTAAGTTATGGTACTGAAACACTATGAAACTGTGTGTTTCAGTTGAAAAAGACTTAGAAGGTCTGAGAGACTAAGTCAAGGCCTAGAGGCGACTCACGTCAGGTCTGTGCACAATAATTCTTGTTTAAATATTTTATCCTCTAAAATTTGACTTTTGTGATTAATTATGCATTGTGTTACCATTTTATGATCGCAAATATAACTTTGGAAATTGATCAGATTTCTCACAAATTATTTGATTAAATTGTTTTGAATTGATTTTGTGTTCACACTTAGCATGACAGTGCCTTATTATTCCTTCTCCATTTATGGGGTGAGATCGATTATTTTTCCTCCCTCTCGGGTTTACCAGTTGAGGTTGTAGATCGAATGAGTACTCATTAGCTAACTAGCCACCTCCCTCATTGATTTTGATTAGTGGGGTTGTAGATTGCTTTGTCGTGGTGTACAACACGGCATTGATCGGAAATTTTGTGTTATGGCTTAAGTTGTGTATGACTTGGCAACACTTTATTTATTAAATTATTTGACTAAATTGTGTTATTATGAGTTTTGATAATTTGTGAAATGTGGTTGAGAAATATTTAAATTGTGTTTTGTTAATGAATGGTTTATGTATTGTACTTCAAATTTTTATTGTGCACCACTGAGTATTTTTATACTCAGCGATAACTTATTTTGCTATCGCAGATAAGAGCAAGGAGAAAGCAGCAGAGTGAGCTGCTATTGGATTGAGGACCACATTGATCTTTTTGTACAGGTATTGTTTTATACGCTTGTAGTTAATTTTGATGTAAATATTGTAATGTTTTATGTATCAATGTAAAGTTGAGCAGTTGTATAATAAATTGTAATAATATTATTTTTGGATTTTCTTCTATAAATTAAGATTTATATTTATGAATTTCATACTATATGCACTGTGGATGGAATTATGAAATATCTTAAGTTAATAAATTGTTGGTTGAACTGTGGATTGATTTGAATTGTGTTGATTTGAGATTATTTGGTGGTTGGGAGTTGAGAAAATTATTGGAAGTGTTTTTTTTCAGGTATTTGAAGAACGGTTTTCTCCAAATACAAACGGAACTCTGTCAAAATTTTTATAAAATTTGCAGAAAAATAAAAATGGACAAAAATTTTTACTAGTTTTTAAGCTTTGAATAAATGATTTTAATTCATACCAAAATGCTCACCATTTCCAAAATGTAAGAAAATAGTTTTAAAATCCCTTGTAGTATACTTAATGAATTATCGGTAGGTGAAGTTCGGTAGTTCATTAGGTTTTCTACGGGAACATGTCATGCTTTACAGAGGAGTAAGGTGTGACAGGAAGACGGCTGACTCTCATCACCTAAATAATTATATTATATTTTTATTAGTACTAGCTCAAAATAGGACTTTAAAGAGACAAGAGACATCCTAATTTATGCCAAAAATTCAACAGAGTTCTCCTATACCTAGGACCTACTTAATCTGCAAAAGAGTTCAAATAACACTTCTAATCACAATTCCCACATCCATATCCCATTTGTCACGACCCAACCCATGGGCCGGACCGGCACTAGGACCTGGGCCAGCCTAAAGCCCCCGAGGCCCGTAGTAAGCCTAACTATTCCTTGACCCAACTCTAAGGCCCATTTGGGCCCAATTTCAAGAAATCAACCGGACAGAGTCCGGCCATAAAGTGGACCTTTCAACGGGGAGTTTTTGACTCACCCGACCTATAAACACAATAAATAATCAATTGGGGAGCTCAGCTCACCCTCCACATACTCATCAGCATAAAAATAAATGGGAGCTCAACTCTCTCATCCAATCCGTCAAACATGCATAGAATATTAAGTTTACAGGTCCAAAATAATAATTTAGTTTACAGACCCAAATCAAATAAATATTTCTAACACATGCGGAAATTCTAAGATTTAACAAGTTATACAAACATTAATAATCGACCTGCGAGGAAGAAAGCAGGTTAACCTCAAAAATATCCTCCTGTGGCCTGAAAAAATATTGAACAGGAGTGAGCATTCGACTAAGAGAGTAAAATATCAATTTTAACCATAATCTCTATAACTATCTAAAACTAATGCACCCTGTAGAGTGAAATGCAACATCAACAACATATTCACATCATAACATCAAAAGGTAATTTGGAGCACTCACGCACCCAGCAATATCAATCATATATATATGGGAGCTGATCCCCCATACAGCTCTCTTAATTCTAATCGTACGTGAAGAACTCATTTCGAGTTCCACTTAATAACCAAATCGGGGTCTCAGCGAAGAACTCAAGCCGTGTCTACCCCGAAGGACCGGGTCCCAGCGAAGATCTCAAGCCGTGTCTACCCGTCTTATCCATAGTCCACACCTCATCACACGCACGCCAACGCACGCACACTGCTTCAAATTACCACAACAACATCCATGGCACGCTAACAGTTATGAATGAAACATAAATCGTGCCTAGAGTTTAACTACATAAATATATGCATATAAGTGATGCATGAGCATGCTTGAACATATAATAATATCGAAATTACAATTAAAATTAATATTTTACTCACAGACTTGACGGTGGTCACTGAGGCTGCTGGGCGGAGGAAGAAGGTTGTCCCGGCTCACCTGACAATTTTATTACAATCATTTAATAAATTTGACTCAATACAAACAAAGAAAAAGACCAAATACGTCCTAAGTCGTGCCGAAAATCCGACAGAGTCTCCCCTATACCTAGGACCTATCCAACCTGCAAAAGGGCTCAAAACACACTTCTATACTCACAATCCATATATCCACAATTCAATCACATCACACAGCCCCTCCTGGGCCCATCAAATCAGTCATCCATCACAATATGTAAAATTTCAATTTAGTCCTTATAATTGATCATTTTTTCAAAAACTGCCCAAATAAGCTCTAAAAATTCTAAAACTTTGCCCCGCGGTCCTTAACCATATTACTAGGCTATTGCAAAAAGAATCATAATTTTCCGAGCTACCAAGAATATTTTATGGATTTTTAATCCTATTTAAGCACTAGAAAATTAAGAAAAAGCAAGGTTCGGGTTTACCTTTGCCGATTCCAACTTCAGGAACGCGCTCGGGATGTCTAACAATGGGGGGGTAGCCAAAACCTCGGTCCATTTCGGAGACTTTTCCAGTGCAGTGCATGGCCGAAATTCACGCACCAGTCAGCTGTCGAATTTCCGTGAATTGAGGATACCTACACGAAGCCCACAACACGGGGGTTAGTACATAAATTTTTCAGAATTTTCTAAGCTCATTTAATGCTCGGAAAGACACTGCGAAGTTTCGTGGGACCCACCGAAAAAAGGTATCGGAAAAATTTGAAATTTATGTCGCCGCGAAGCTCTCGACGAGTGGAGCGCTCTGGCACTCTCGGTTTTCTCGTGGGATTCACGGTTTGCAAGAAATCTAGCCCGAAAGTCAAAATGGGCTAAAACTTTCCGGGCAAAAATTGGACAAACCGCTGGATGGATTTCGGTGTTCTTGGTGTCTATGGAAAGCTCTCGACGAGTAGATGAGTTTAGACACAAGACCAGGTCCGATTGGTGGCAGGATCGGCCGAATTTTGGCCGGACAGGCAAACGGTCGCGCGCGCGTTGCTCCACTTCGTGCCGCTTCGGCGTTCGGGAGGCGTGGATGGGTGGGATGGTGGGGTGGCAGGCGAGCTGGGGTGGCAGGAGAGGCGACTGTGCGGCAAGGGGAGGAGGGAGGAGAGAGAAAAAGAGAGAGAAAGGGAGGGAGGTCGGACGCGCGCGGGGAGGAGGAAGAAAAAGAAGAAGACCGGTCCGATTCGACCGGTCCGATCCGGTCAGGTTCGATTCGGCCGGTTCTATTTATGATACAAAATTTTAAATTTTTACTCTGCCTCGGGACCGAAAACGAGGTCCAAAAATTTCAAAAAATTTTTAGAAAACTTAGAAAAATCCGTAGACTCCAAATATATTTTTAGTTTTGCCACGTGGTCTTTAAATTAATTTTTAAAAATCATCAAAGTTTATATTTTGGGAAAATCGAACCCGATTTTTAAAATTCGAAAAATCTCAAATAATTTCTTAAAATTTAAATAAAATTAAAATATCCATAATACTCATAAAATAATAAAATTTAAAATTTTGGGGTGTTACATTCTTCCCCCCCTTACAGAAAATTCGTCCTCGAATTTTACACAAGGCAGAATAAAGTACATGATTATACATTAAACAGATGAGGGTACTTGCTACGCATGTCCCGTTCTGACTCCCAGGTGCACTCTTCTACTGACTGGCTCCTCCACAAAACCTTAACCATAGGGATCTGTTTTGATCTCAGCTGTCTCACTTGGTAGTCCACTATGGCTACAGGTTGCTCCTCAAACGTCAAGTTCTCTTTTAGCTCTATTACATCCGGCTGTAGTGCATGAGAAGGATCTGGAATGTATTTCCTGAGCATGGAGATGTGAAACACGGGATGAACGTGAGAAAGGTTGGGTGGTAGCTCTAACCGGTAGGCAACTGCTCCAACTCTATCAGTAACCTCAAAAGGTCCAATATACCGAGGTGCCAACTTGCCCTTCTTTCCAAATCTCATCACTCCCTTCATCGGAGAAACCTTCAGGAATACATAGTCACCTACTGCAAACTCCACATCCCTCCGTCTAGGGTCTGCATAACTCTTCTGCCTATTGAAAGCTGTTTTCAATCGTTCCCTGATTAAAGGAACTACCTCTGAAGTGTACTGCACTAGGTCTACATCATGCACCTTTGCTTCCCCCATTTCCGTCCAACACAGAGGAGACCTACACTTTCTTCCATATAGTGCCTCATAGGGTGCCATCCCTATGCTAGAGTGATAACTGTTGTTGTAGGCAAACTCTACCAAAGCTAGCTGCTCATCCCATTGACCTCCAAAATCCAAAACACTCATGCGAAGCATGTCTTCCAGTGTTTGGATTGTCCTTTCGGACTGTCCATCTGTCTAAGGGTGGAAAGCCGTACTAAAGTTCAACTGTGTGCCAAGTGCCTCCTGCAATTTTCTCTAAAATCGAGAAGTGAACTGGGGCCCTCTGTCAGATATTATGGAAGCAGGAACTCCATGCAATCTGACTATTTCTCGAATGTAGAGTCGGGTGTACTGTGCCACAGAATATGTGATCTTCACTGGCAAGAAGTAAGCTGATTTAGTTAAGCGGTCTACAATTACCCATATGGAATCATATCCTCACGTGGTACGAGGCAACCCAGTCACAAAATCCATAGTGATCATTTCCCACTTCCATTCTGGGATAGGGAGCTCTTGCAGCTTTCCTGACGGTCTCTGGTGTTCAAACTTCACCTTCTGACAAGTCAAGCACTTGGACACGAAGTCTGCTATGTCTCTCTTCATGCCGTTCCACCAATAACTATCTTTCACATCATGGTACATCTTGGTGGAGCCTGGGTGGACATTGTACAGTGTATAGTGTGCCTCTTGCATGATTTCATTTCTGAGATTGTCCACATCGGGCACACATATCCTAGAACCCTGCACTAGGGCGCCATCATTGGCAAATCCAAACTCACCACCTTCACCTTGCTGTAATCTTTCTATGATTTTTATCAGTTGTTGGTCTCTGTACTGGGAAACTCTAACTCTGTCTCGCAAGTCTGGCCTCACTAAAAAATGAGCCAATAATACCCCCTCATCTGAAAGATCTAGGATTAAACCTTGATCCATCTACTCATGTACTGCCTGAATCAACGGTCTCTTCTCTACTGAAATGTGCGCCAAACTGCTAGAAGATTTTCTGCTTAAAGCATCTGCTACCACATTGGCCTTCCCAGGGTGGTACTGGATAGTGCAATCATAGTCTTTCAGAAGCTCCATCCATCTCCTCTGTCTCAAGTTTAAATCCCTTTGTTGGAAGATGTACTTCAAACTCTTGTGGTCGGTGTATATCTCGCACACTTCACCATACAGGTAGTGTCTCCAGATTTTTAGTACAAAGACTACAGCCGCCATTTCCAAATTATGGGTGGGGTAGTTCTGCTCATGCCTCTTCAGCTGTCTTGAAGCATAAGCCACTACTTTCCCATTCTGCATCAAAACACACCCTAGGCCAACTCTGGAGGCGTCACAATACACGGCGTATCCTTCACCGCTCATAGGTAGTGTCAACACAGGGGCAGTGGTTAGACACTCCTTAAGCTTCTGGAAACTCTCCTCACAGTCATCTGTCCAAATGAATGGAACATTCTTCCTGGTCAACTTAGTTAGGGGAGCCGCTATCCTGGAGAAATCTTGCACAAAACGCCTATAGTAGCCAGCTAGACCCAGAAAACTTCGCACCTCAGTGACTGTTGTAGGCCTAAGCCAATCAGTTACAGCTTTAATTTTCTTGGGATCCACTTGAATACCTTCACTAGAAACCACGTGTCCCAAGAATGAGATGCTTTCTAGCCAAAACTCACATTTTGAAAATTTGGCATATAGCTGGTGCTCCCTCAACGTCTGCAACACCATCCTCAAGTGCCACACGTGTTCTTCCTCGATCTGAGAGTATACCAAAATGTCATCTATGAATACGATGACAAAACGGTCCAAAAATGGCTTGAACACCCGGTTCATCAAATCCATGAAGGCTGCTGGTGCATTAGTGAGTCCAAAAGACATCACCAAGAACTCATAATGACCATATCTTGTCCTGAATGCCGTTTTGGACACGTCCTCATTCCTGATTCTCAACTGATGGTAGCCTAATCGTAGGTCTATCTTGGAAAAGAATCTAGCTCCTTGGAGCTGATCAAACAGATCATCGATCCGAGGAAGTGGATACTTGTTCTTCACAGTCACCTTGTTCAGCTGTCTGTAGTCAATACACAACCTCAATGACTCATCTTTTTTTCTTACAAATAGCACAGGAGCGCCCCAGGGTGAAGTGCTCGGTCGTATGAAACCCTTGTCCAAAAGCTCCTGTAGTTGCTCCTTCAGCTCTTTCAATTCTGCTGGTGCATTCGTGTAAGGCGCATTGATATGGGGTTTGTACCCGACACAACATCAATGCAAAACTCTATTTCCCTTCCTGGTGGCAATCCTGGAAGCTCTTCTGGTGGCAAGACATCCATAAATTCTCTGACAACAGGAACATTTTCCATGCTGACACCTTCTACAGATGTATCTCTCACCAATGCCAAATATCCTTGACATCCACGCCTCAACATTTTTCTAGCACTAATTGCTGACACCAAATTATATGGAGCCACGCTCCTGTCACCATCAAAGCTAAACTCTTCCACACCAGGTATGTGGAAATACACCTTTTTGTTCCTGCAGTCTAAAGTGGCATAGTGAGTTGACAACCAATCCATCCCCAGGATTACATCGAAATCCATTACTGGTAGAGGAACCAAGTCTGCTGGGAGGATCTTTCCATCCACTACTACTGGGCTACCCGGAAAAATCATATCTACATCTATGTTGTCACTAAGTGGGGTAGCTACCGACAAAGGGCATTCTAAAGTTGTAGGGTTTCTACCCAACCTCATGGCAAACACAGGGGAGACAAATGAGTGCGTAGCACCCGGATCTATTAAAACACGAGCCTCATAGGAACAGACCAGAAGAATACCTGCCACAACTGCATTGGAAGCCTGAGCATCCTGGTGGGTCAGGGTGAAAACCCGAGCTTGACCCCTACCCTGAGTGGCAGAACCCTGATACTAACTTCTACCTCCTGATCTGCCTCCAAATCCACGTCCCCCTTGTCCTCGGCCCTGTTGGCCACTGAACTGACTGCCTGCCATGCTGGAAGCACCCGGATACAACTGACGAGGAACATTTGCAATAGAACCCTATGACCCCATCTGTGGCTCGCTAAATACGGGGCATTCCCTAGCAAAGTGACCTGGTTGGCCACACCTGAAACATACTCCTGAACCCATCATACAAGGTCCTGAATGTCCTCTTCCACACTGTGCACAAGGTGCCAAGGAGGATCCTGAACTAGACCCAGAACTGCTATACCCCGAGCTGTGACCACTGCTGGATCCGTACCCTGGTCTGAACCCTCGGGATTTGTGTCTGAAACCACTCCTCTTATTTCTACTTCTTCCTCTGTAATTAGTTTGGCCACCACTATCTGTAGTAGCCATGTGGGGAACACCTGAAGAACCCTCTGCTCTGTTTTTCTTTGCTCTTCCGCTGTCATCCACAGCATAGCTAATCTCTATCTGTCTGGCTCGATCAACTACCACATCAAAAGACTGATCAGACATCATGGCCAGGTTTGCATACCTCCTGTCAAGCCCCTTTAGGAATCTCTTCACCTTCATAGTTTCTGTAGCTACCGCTGTAGGGGCATATCTGCTCAATTCCAGAAATTCTGTAGCATATTCATCTACAGACCTGCCATTCTGTCTTAAGGCCTCAAAGGCCCACTGTTTTTGATCTCTGAAGCTTTCTGGCACAAACCGATTGATGAAAAGTTCCACAAACTGAGTCCACGACAAACCCTCCATCCGAGGTAACACGTAGTCATTCATCCATTGTCTAGGCATAGGCCCCATGACATGCTGTATACACTCTATTAGTCTTCTATCAGTCAACTGCAATTCTGTTCCTGCCTGTCTGCAGGAATCCAAAAACCGATATGCATCATCTGACACATCATAAGTACCAGGCACCAATTTCTTAAAATTGATTATCTGTTTGTAAGGTTCCCCTCTTGGTGCGGTGGACTGCTGCTGCTGTGGAGGGTGGACCATATACTGCGCCATCATATCGATGGTCCTCTGCAACCCAGCTAGAGTAGCTGCCATGGGGTCCATGGGACCCTGTGCCATAAAAGACTGATCCTGTACTGGTGGCAGCTGCTCTTCTACTTGAGCAGCTCTAGGCCTCCTACCCCGCCTCCTCGGGGCAGGCGCCTCATCCTGTGCTGACACCTCGTCAGGCACATCCAGTTATCGTGCAGTGGCAGCTCTCCTGCTTCTACGCATTTTCCTGAAATTCAGCAGCATTAGCCCACAAAATTCAAAACTGCACATTACACAGCTCTATAGACTCATATTTATACACAATATATGGAGCAGAAACTAGAAGCAAAGATGACAATGCAAGACGAATGTGGACCCTATTTTCCGCATGTGACTCCTAGTAGACTCTTCCCAACACTTTAGACAAACATTCCCTAAGAATCTGGAGCCTAAGCTCTGATACCACATTTGTCACGACCCAACCCAAGGGCCTGACCGGCACTACGACCTGGGCCAGCCTAAAGCCCCCGAGGCCCGTAGTAAGCCTAACTATTCCTTGACCCAACTCTAAGGCCCATTTGGGCCCAATTTCAAGAAATCAACCGGACAGAGTTCGGCTATAAAGTGGACCTTTCAACGGGGAGTTTTTGACTCACCCGACCTGTAAACACAATAAATAATCAATTGGGGAGCTCAGATCACCCTCCACATACTCATCAGCATAAAAATAAATGGGAGCTCAGCTCCCTCATCCAATCCGTCAAACATGCATAGAATATTAAGTTTACAGGTCCAAAATAATAATTTAGTTTACAGACCCAAATCAAATAAACATTTCTAACACATGCGGAAATTCTAAGATTTAACAAGTTATACAAACATTAATAATCGACCTGCGAGGAAGAAAGCAGGTTAACCTCAAAAATATCCTCCTGTGGCCTGGAAAAATATTGAACAGGAGTGAGCGTTCGACTCAGAGAGTAAAATATCAATTTTAACCATAATCTCTATAACTATCTAAAACTAATGCACCTTGTAGAGTGAAATGCAACATCAACAACATATTCACATCATAACATCAAAAGGTAATTTGGAGCACTCACGCACCCAGCAATATCAATCATATATATATGGGAGCTGATCCCCTATACAGCTCTCTTAATTCCAACTGTGCCAGCGAAGAACTCAGCTCGGACTTCCACTTAATAACCAAATCGGGGTCCCAGCGAAGAACTCAAGCTGTGTCTACCCCGAAGGACCGGGTCCCAGCGAAGAACTCAAGCCGTGTCTACCCAGAAGGACCGGGTCCCAGCGAAGATCTCAAGCCGTGTCTACCCGTCCTATCCATAGTCCACACCTCATCACACGCACGCCAACGCACGCACACTGCTCCAAATTACCACAACAACATCCATGGCACGCTAACAGTTATGAATGCAACATAAATCGTGCCTAGAGTTTAACTACATAAATATATGCATATAAGTGATGCATGGGCATGCTTGAACATATAATAATATCGAAATTACATTTAAAATTAATATTTTACTCACAGACTTGTGATTGGTCACCGAGGCGGCGGAGGAAGAAGGTTGTCCCGGCTCACCTGACAATTTTATTACAATCATTTAATAAATTTGACTCAATACAAACAAAGAAAAAGACCAAATACGTCCTAAGTCGTGCCGAAAATCCGGCAGAGTCTCCCCTATACCTAGGACCTATCCAACCTGCAAAAGGGCTCAAAACACACTTCTATACTCACAATCCATATATCCACAATTCAATCACATCACACAGCCTCTCCTGGGCCCATCAAATCAGTCATCCATCACAATATGTAAAATTTCAATTTAGTCCTTATAATTGATCATTTTTGCAAAAACTGCCCAAATAAGCTCTAAAAATTCTAAAACTTTGCCCCGCGGTCCTTAACCATATTACTAGGCTATTGCAAAAAGAATCATAATTTTTCGAGCTACCAAGAATATTTTATGGATTTTTAATCCTATTTAAGCACTAGAAAATTACGAAAAAGCAAGGTTCGGGTTTACCTATGCCGATTCCGACTTCGGGAACGCACTCGGGATGTCTGATATTGGGCAGGTAGCCAAAACCTCGGTCCAATTCGGAGACTTTTCCAGAACGTTCGTGCATGCGGAAATTCACTGCATCCGGTCAATCGCCGAATTTTCGCGAATTGAGGATACCTACATGAAGCCCACAACACGGGGGTTAGTACATAAATTTTTCAGAATTTTCTAAGCTCATTTAATGCTCGGAAAGACACTGCGCAGTTCCGTGGGACCCACCGAAAAACGGTGTCGAAAAAATTCGAAATTTATGTCGCCGCGAAGCTCTCGACGAGTGGAGCGCTCTGGCACTCTCGGTTTTCTCGTGGGATTCACGGTTTGCGAGAAATCTAGCCCGAAGTCAAAATGGGCTAAAACTTTTCGGGCAAAAATTGGACAAACCGCTTGATGGATTTCGGTGTTCTTGGTGTCTATGGAAAGCTCTCGACTAGTAGATGAGTTTAGACACAAGACCAGGTCCGATTGGTGGCGGGATCGGCCTGATTTTGGCCGAACAGGCAAACGGTCGCGCGCGCGCGTTGCTCCACTTCGGGCGTCGTTTTCCGGCGTTCCAGGCGGCGGCCGATGGGTTGGGACGGCTGGGGGTGGGCGCCGCAAGGGGAGGAGGGAGGAGAGAGAAAAAGAGAGAGAAAGGGAGGGAGGTCGGACGCGCGCGGGGAGGAGGAAGAAAAAGAAGAAGACCGGTCCGATTCGACCAGTCCGATCCGGTCCGGTTCGATTCGACTGGTTCGATTTAGGATACAAAATTTTAAATTTTTACTCTGTCTCGGGATCGAAAACGAGGTCCAAAAATTTCAAAAAATTTTTAGAAAACTTAGAAAAATCCGTAGGCTCCAAATATATTTTTAGTTTTGCCACGTGATCTTTAAATTAATTTTTAAAAATCATCAAAGTTTATATTTTCAGAAAATCGAACCTGATTTTTAAAATCCGAAAAATCTCAAATAATTTCTTAAAATTTAAATAAAATTAAAATATCCATAATACTCATAAAATAATAAAATTTAAAATTTTTGGGTGTTACACCATTAACATCACATGGCCCCTCCTGAGTCCTCCAAACCAGGCAATTCTCACAAAATTAAAAAAAAATATATGTTTTAGTCCCTAAAACTAACATTTAGCAAAAATCACTCAAACGAGCTCTAAAAATTCTAAAATTTTGTCCCACGGTCCTTAACAAGGTTATAAATCTATTGCAATAAGAATCATAATTTTCTAATAACCTGTGAATATTTTATGAATTTTATTCTAAATCAGGTATTAGGCAAAAATGAACAACTTAGAGTTCGGGTTTACCTGTGCCAATTTTGACACCTGGAATGCGTCCGGAATGTCTTAAAATGCTAGGATCGACTGTAAACATGACCCATTTCTGGGACAGTCCATCGGACACCAGGACCGGGTCAAAAACTTGGTCCCGAGGCCGGTGAGATATCACCTATCTGATCACACCTAAATTAAGCCCAAAAATTATCAATAATTATCGTAAAATTATTTTTAATTTTTGAGAATTGAAAAGGCCTGAAAATCTCATCAAGCGATTTGGGCCATTCGATAATCGCCTTTTTCAAACGGTGTCCGATCGAAGCAGGGCCTGTCCCATCTTGAAGGTTTCGTCGCCCTGAGTCAATTGGTGGTCTCGGATTTTCGATCCAAAGTGGCAGAAAAAGTGTTGTTATACCCATTTTCTCTCTCCACAATTTGTGTGAATCTGGCCACCATAGGGACTGCCACTAGTCGAAAACTCTTCCCTAGGCTAAGAGGCGTCAATCCGGACCGATGGGGTGGCCAGAGGATAGCCGGAACGGCAAAAAAAACCACTTTCTCTCTCATTGGCTACGCGCGATTAGAGGGAAAAAACCCACCGTTTTTCGCTGTTGCAAGGTAGCTACCGGCTAAGTAAAGGTAAGGCTTGCCAGAGGTAGAGGGGGTGGTTAGTGGTGCCAAACGGCGGTTGGTTTTCCTCTTAGCTCGCGAAAACAAAGAGGGAGGGGAAGTTGGGCATCAGGGAGGAAGAGAGAGGGAAGTAAGAGAGACAAAAGAAACGGTGCATTTTGAGTTTTTTTTTTTTTATCTTTTGATTATACTATTAGTCCTCAAACTTTTCGGGTTCATTCAATTGAGTCCAAAAATTCTTTTTCAATTGGGTCCCAATTGCAAATTTGTCTATATTTAAATAACAACAACAACAACAACAATAATAATAATAATAATAATAATAATTGAATTAAATTAATAACAATTGTAATATTATTTATTTCATTATTTTCAATCTTGGTTTTAAGGACGGGAAGGGAAACACTGCGTTTTGAGTTCTTTTTTTTAATCTTTTAATTACACTATTGGTCCTCGAACTTTTTGGGTTCATTTAATTGAGTCAAAAAATTCTTTTTCAATTGGGTCCCAATTGCAAATTTGTGTATATTTAAATAGCAACAACAACAACAACAACAACAATAATAATAATAATAATAATAATAATAATAATAATAATAATTGAATTAAATTAACAACAATTTAATCAAACCTTAAAACCAAGATTGAAAATAATGAAATAAATATATTTTAATAATTGATTTAACATTAATTTATAAAAATAACCATTTCAATTAAAATTGGACTATTAAATAATTTATAAAATATGTTTAAAAATAATATTAAAAACATATAAACCAAAGTTTTACAAGAATTATAAATTATTTAGATAATATTAAAATAATATTAAAATACTATATATATAAAAATATAAAATTAATATTTTAAAAATTCGAGTTATTACAAAATTGTTATTGAAATTAATATATTTTATTTTTTGAATGTATATTAAATAGGAATATACTTATAAAATTAAATAAATTATTATTTAAAAAAATGATTTATAATTTAAGAAAAATAAAAAGGAAGGGTTTAAATTCAGAAAGTTTGAACTTATTTTAATAATCATTATATTACATATTTGAATATAGATTCATGCATTTATTATATATATTTTTTAATTAATTTATATAAATTTTAATAAAATATTTGATTTAATAGTCGTTAAAATCCATCAAATTTGTATTAGATGTATTAAAAAAAATTTTTTTTTTTGATAAAGTAACCTGAAAAGAGGTAAAATATAAGGAAAATAATAATTAACAAAAAAAATTGGATAATTTATGTATAGGCTAGTATGATAAAAATATATTTAAAAATGTATGAACAAATATAATAAAAAATAAAATATAAACTAGATCATTATACCTCAATTAATAAATATTAAAATAAAATTAATAATAATAAAATTATTAAAAATATTTAAAAATTTATTAATAAGTACATGCAAAACACTAGTATAATGGCTAGTGGGAAAATTATCCCACCAAAATATGAAACTACATAATTGCTTCACCACTATAATTTGTAATATACATATTGCACTAATTTTATAATATAATATAAAATGGAGTCAAATTTTCTTTTTACTAAATATTAGTATAATATATTTACAGACTACGACTTTGAAAAATAACTTATATATGTAAATATTTTCACATTTTAATACGATTGTTAAAATGACTTTTTCTTTTAAAAATAAGAAAATGACTTAATTTTTTCATTAATAAAAAAATTTTAATTAATTTATTTTCAAATGTCTCAAATTTTAAAAAATACAAAAAATATTTCCATGAAACAGCTAGAACTACATAACTGTTTTAGTTTTGAAACATAAAATAGTTGAATTTTTTTTTTGTATTTTTTATTATGTTTACTATAATTTATTCTATGATTAAGCTCCATTAAATTTTTTATCATTGATTATTGTTATTTAAATCTAGGACATAGAATATAAAGATGATAGTGAAAAAAGATTAAATTATTATTTACTACAATGTTGGCCTCTCTTGATATAATCAAAGCTATGTTGGCATAGTATTCTTCAAGGTTAGGAGGTGCTTATTAAGCATATTTATTGGAGGGTTGTCGATGGACGTTCTATTAGAATGACATTCGATGCATGGATTCTTTTTCATCTTTTATAAATGGATAAAATTATAATTTAATTCTTAAGTTTTTATAAAATTTATAATTTAATTTTTATTTTTTTAAAATTAAATAATTTAAATCTTAAAATTTGATAAAACTTAAAATTTAATTCTTACCATTACAATTCCATTAAGTTATCTTTAAATACAGTAAAATGACTAAGATGTCATTATCTTTATTTTTAATATGAAAACAATTTAAGGTTTTATTTTATTAATAATTTAATTTCTAGAAATTTATTTTATTAATAATTTATTTTTTGTATCAAATTGAAAAATTTTAAATTTAAATTATTAAATATAGATTAATATATTTTAATAAAATTATTAAAATTTTAAAAATAATTATTTTCTTTTACAATAAAAATATTTTTTGTTGACTTTTTTTAATATCTCAAATATTAAAAAATATAGAAAATATTTTTAAATATTTTCAACAAAATAAATGGAACCTTATTACGAATTTTTCTTTTTAAATCTAAAAGTTTGCAGCTGCAACTAAATGACAGGCCATCTTTATAAATAAATACCTATCAAGCTGAGAACTAAAATAGGTTGATATCACGCTGCCATGTAGCTTTTTATATTAGCACCATTTGGCATAAAAAGAAAGCCACATCAAGAATTTAATAACAAAATTTCCTCTTTCCTTTGTTTTCTTAAACATTTTATCTCTCATTCATTTGAAAATTTTATAACAATAGTTATAATTTAATTAATACTAAAAAAAAATTAAGAGTTATAACTATAAATTATATAAATCAAAGTTATATTTTTATTGTCCACTATAAATAAAATCATGTACCAAATTTCTAATAATAATTAAAAATTAAGAATCATAGTTACAAATTATATAACCAATGTCATACATCAAAAATCAAATTAGGAGGTAATCTTCTAACGCAGATAGAAGATATAATGCCCAATCGAAGCTCTCTCTTAAATTTACCAAATGATATTTTGGTAATCAAAATACTGGAAAAAGATGATAAACAATTTACACAAATAACACTAAGATAATCTTTATCTTATAAGAATTTATTTATACAGATTTTATTGGCATCTTATCTTTATTTTTTTTAATTTATATTGATTTTTCATATTTAATTTCTTTATATTTTCATAATTACTTTTATAAATATTTTTTAAAACATCTCAAATAAATTAAATACAAATATAAAAAACACTATATGATAATGATCACATCGCACAGTGCACTAATTGTAACTTTATAACAATTCAGATTTTTTTTTTTTATAAGCGTAATGATGAATATTTCAGTGAACACCAATCTGATATGAAAAAAAGCATGAAAGTCATTGGGCTTTGGATAGTGTTGCAATAGGAGTTCTATGTGGTATCCACATTCCCAAATTCTTTACTCCTATAGTGCTTCCTTTCAAACAAAAAGATGAGAGGCAATGAATTCAGTGAGGAAATATATTGCTTGAAACAAAGAATCCCAGTATTTTTTTTTTTTAACTGGATAATTGAATGTTTTAAGTGAGTCAGTACATTTAAATAGCATTTTCAGGTTCAGTATGAAGAAAATGGGGTTTTTTCTCTCTTTTTTTAACCGTAGCCTCACATAAAGATCTGAGCGCTAATCCTATAAAGAGATTTCTGAGACAAAGAATAAAGGTAAAACTAGTAATAGAACATTGGTATTGGTATCCAGTTACCATTTGTTGCTAATCTCTAAGTCTCCCGTAGCGAAAACCCAGATGATCTGCATGATGGAAACTTGGAGTACCCACTTGGTAGGAAGAATTAAAGAAGCAGGAAATGGATATCAAATGCGAAAAATAATTCTTTGAAAAAATTGATGTTTATTTGTGATTCTGACAACCGACTTATCTCCTCCCTAGTCCGATAAGTCCTGCCAAAAGAATTCCTTCCAAGAAAAATCCTGAAATAAAGTTTGATGGAAAACACGACCTTCAGCATCCAGTAAACAACAGTTAGAAAAGATAAATGGTTTTATAATGTCAAACCTTTCTAACGTAACAGGCATGACTAATTTCTAGGTGGGAAGTAGAGGCTGTCTCTCATCATGTCCTACACGATGAGTAATCTGGAGAGAGAGGAAAGAATTTCTAGTCAGATTTGAGTAGATCACTAAAACTGTGCAAAACAGGATAATTGAAGATTCACACCTCTTCATTTGCTCCAGCTGCCATGTTTATGATTGAATCTTTTGACCTGAATAGGAAACAATACACTAAATAATTGTTTGTCTAAAATTCTCCATCATTCTATCCACGAATAAAAAATTCAATATATTTGGTAGTTAAATGATTAAATCAAACTATTTTGAAGAATATTCAACTTGAGAAAACTACAATAGATAGTTTGGCATTTTACGTTGGTTTCAGGAGGAAAATAGCAGAAATTTTCTAGCAAGAAAATGAAAGGAATAGGAGGACTAGTCCCTCCATTATGAAGCAACTTGCTTGCAATTGTTAAAATGATGGACGCAAATGAGATGAATATAATAAGAGGACAAATACCTCTGCCCGTCTTGAACATCCATTAGTTCCACCACCCCATTCTGCTGTTCCTCTTTGACTTTTGATAGTGATGAGAAAAACTGAATAGAGAAATGAAGCCCAAAGAAAAAGGAAATTAAAAATTCTTTTATCTCAAAAGTACACTTTAAATGATCAATCGATTAAGTAATCATCTTCTAGAGTCACCTGGTGCATTGAGATGAACACAACAGAAATTCCCAACATGAAATTCATGGTCAAAGTATGACCAAACATTGCTGCTGATGCAATGCCTGTGAAGATTGTGGCAACTGTTGAAGAGTACTTCTTCAGGATTGCATCTGAGCAAACCAAATGACGCCCGCAATCCATGTCAGTGAGGAATCAGAAAGGTATTATGCCATAGTTCACAAAAAGGAGACATGTAAGATCAAATTTTCCAACAGAATTTTTAATAAATTCAGACATAAATATATCACATGAAAAGGAAATTACAGAAAAAATCACAGTGAGTGGACCTGCATATTTGAAGAAAAAAGAGGACAATATTCCTTGGGCTGCATTGTTACATATTAGAAGCATGGTGGCCTTTGAATGACCTTGCAGGATGTCAAAGCTACTGGGACCTGCAACATTCAGTATCTAGATGTCAAATCCACAACTTTTAAGTTTGATATAACAATCACATCAACAAAATGCAACAAAATTATCAGCAAGGGTGTATTTCCTAGTCATACATTTTCAATTCCAGGATAGTTTTTACATTGATAATGAAACAACAATATAATCAAAATCAGATTCTTGAAACAAGTAGAAGTCCTTCCAAGTTGATAGTGCACAATTATTTGAGCTTCCACGGAATGACAACTATATGGGAATTCATAAATGTGTGGAAATATTTAGAGACATGATACTAAACCCATTAAATTCAATATTACAAATAATGATATGATTAATTTAGTTAATTAAATACCCCATCACTTTGGAAGACATTAGAGTTATGCTCGAGTGCAGATGTTCTTCAGGTTTTCTAAGTTGCAAAAAGAAACACATGTGAGCCTTTATATGATAAGCCATTATAAATATACATAAGGCATCAGTGGTTGAACAGTACATTTGCCACATTTGCCTATGCAATCAAAAATCTACGAAAAGAATAACAATGAGCAAAGGATGGAATAGGAATACCATAAATGCATATCTGTATTAAATTTATTTAGCAATTGTTACTGCATGACCATGAATGTAGTAAAATGATAGATAATGGTACTTTTCTAAAGCTAGCCAAACAGAAAAATAGATAATTGGGTTGCAAAGGAGCCATTTTCCCTGAAGAATAATAGCTTAAAACTTGGAACAAACTTGCATTGTTACAACCCGTAGTTGGAAAGGAACGATGAATACTAAAACTTCATAGTTCCTAGCTCCAAAAAAAAATAAAAGATAGATGGAAAAAAGAAATGCCACAATATTACGGAAGTATTTCCTTTGAAATATATTTTTTCTCAGCTGAAATTTACCCAAAACTCAAGCACCTTGTGCATTCCTATTCCATTTAACACAGAAAATCGAGTGCATTTTAATGGAGAACTCATAAAAACCAAGTTCTATGCGGTAACTATAAAGTTGTCTTCAGTAACAGTTCTTGTGTTCAAGCTGTAATGCATGGAAACGACAAGGGTTGACATTTCCCCATTCGGAAACGTTTCTGACATGAAAACGGCAAGACACGACAAGTAGGTGTTTCAGTGCTCTGTCCCTAAATTTTGAAAGCTAGAAATGGATTTCCAACAAAAAAAACGCATTTGTTTTAAAAATATATATATAATTTTAGGTTAAAAATGCAGACAGACAGAACAAGGCTGCTGCATAGACAGAAGAAGAAGAAGAAACTGTTACTGACGGAAGCTTCTCTTGCTCGTACTGGTGGTATTTTTTTTTTCATCTCTGGCTGCTGCCCAGTCATGGAGCTCTTCATTTCAGCAAGCCACCTCTGTTCTGCCTCTTTGATTCAAGTTGAATTCTGTGGGTTGATTTGCCAGGGTCTTAGGGCTCCATTTGTGTTTGGGTTTGGATTTAGTATTCTGGAACCGGTGGAATTGTATTCGTAGGGCCTTTTTTAAGGCCACTTTGGTGCCTTCATGTATTAGGTTGTTTAAGCCATTTCTATTAATGAATTTAATTATCTATATAAAAAAAAAAATACTAGACTTCATTTGAAACACTTGTTTCATAATTGTTTCAACCTTCCAAAACAGCAGATATTTTATTTTGATTTCAATAGATTGTTGATTGTATTTTATCTTAATGTTTTTTCTTTTTGATATGGTTGAATGTTGATTTGGACTTTATTTATTGTTTGATATCTTTCATGATTTGAGGTTGGATATAAATATGTATGTATTTATTTATTTATAAATATACCCCTATATTTTTAATATGTACACATTTCCTTCACGTTTCCATTTGCTATATTTTTGAAAAAACGGTTTCCCGTGTCCATTTCTGATCCGCGTTTCTGTTTCCACGCCACATAGCACTCAAGTATTTTGTCAAAATTAGAAATTCATAATTATATGTCTTTCCCATTATTTGCAAGCAAATTAGGTTGAGTAGAAAGCTGATTCCAAATAAACACAAGTAGAGAGTAAATGAAAAGCAAATTAAACTGATGGCAGTACATCAAACACAGGATACCAAATACAATTCAAGACATTGTTCTCAACAACAATAGATATCAATACCCATACCTTTGACAATGGCGGTTCCCAATATTGCTAGAAAATTGAAGATAGCACCATATCCATACAAAAATAAGTTCTGAATGCCAAAAATATATAGTCAAAATTATATCATACCGAATTCAATTATCAGCACATAAATTCAATAACTCAAGGCATATTTCTCAACTTTCATGCATTTAATACAAGAGGGATTCAAATTTCCAAGCCAAGCCCCTATCATTCAGTATAGGCTAAATTCCTTATCATTAAAAGCACATGATAAAAACCTCGCAAGGTAGCCCTTCCCAGATTAAAGGTAGAAATAGATATTAAGCCTTCTGCTATTAGAATATAGGAGAAACAGTCATAGCAAAGATTTGGATGGTAATATTAAGTAAAAGACAATAACTTGAATACCCAAAATCTCAAATAATTTCCTTGATTCAAAAAAAAGGGGCTCAATCCTAACATATCACCTGAAGATATATGCTTGTATCATATTGGCTCTTCAGAGCATACTCATTGTAGACTGAGGCCAACGATGGAACAGTTACCTGTAAACTCATAAGTAAGCTTCCATATGCACAAAAATGTTTTAAGTAGAAAATCTTACATAAAAAAAAAAAGAACCCAAACTGCTTGTACAGCCAATCCTTGAGGTGTTAAATAAAGTAGCTAAACTATCATTAACATACATACTCACTTACAAATATAAGTGTGTAAACATATGCACCCGTTGCAACTGGAAGGCCCATTGCAGTACTACCTTCAGGTAAAGAACGCAGCTGATTTATACTAATCCCAATGAGCAACAAAGCAAGAGCCTCCCACTGTCACAAAACCATAAATAAGTTGGGGAATAAACAGCAACTGGCATTGAATATTAAATACTCAAAATAAGACCTAAAAAGTTTATATTGATGAATCTCCATGAATCTGAAAATGCCAGGCTTGGTCATTATAAATAAGTTAGAATTTGAAAGTAACCTGAAGAACAGAAAATCGGCGTCTCATTATTATCTTTAGCAACACAGCAATCACCAAAACCTGTAAGAAAATTATAAGCATTTCTATAAAACTCAGTTAATAGAATAATTATAGCTTTTCAGCATATGTTATCATATGAAGACGTCGATTAATTAGACAAAGGAAAGAAACTTGGATAAGGCATCAAAATAGTCTTCTTGGCCAAACTCTCACATGTGGATTAGAGCAGTGGTAAATAAGAGCAGGGTTGGCATTGCACTGCGCTGCAAAAACTCTTTCGCAAGTATATTTGTTCATCTCAGTTCAACATGCAACAAATATAAATGCCAAAGAGTTTTTATAGCACTGCACTTATTTACCAATGAAATTACCATTTTAGGCACAATTTTCCTACATTCAAATCCATTACACTTTACCTGCGTCCAAGCTAAAAAATTGCAGTGTTTTATTATTTATGTGATCAATTTTAATAATATATTTAATTTTTGCCATCCAAATAAAGTAAAAGGCGAATGCCCCCTGGCAACACAAACATATTATGCTGCATATTTACTATGAAAACCCTAACTTTTTTGGCAGAAAAATGCATAAAAATGAGCAAAAACCATTTAAAATCAAATAAAGTACTATAATGAAAATGAAATAAAAATTAGAAGCCCACAAGAGATCAAATTATAGTGCTTATGCGCTAAAATGAAATCTACAGACAAGCAACTGTATTACACATAATATCACTGTGTCACCAATAGCTAAATATAATAAATTGTAAAATACCTTCAGATTGCTTAGCATTTTCACTGTTGCAGGATTGAAATATAACTGCAAAATAAATGGTTATTGTTAAAATAATCAACTTTAAACAAGAATTTAAGCCCTCAATCTTTGTAAAAGTCAACTATATACAAGGACTAAACCCAAGAAAGTCCATTCTGGACCATAAAGTTTCTACTCATAAAACTGGTTCACTTAGCCAAAGCCAATCTGGAAGAGTACCGAATGGAAAATTCATGCTCTAATTTTAGCAGAATTATTAAAATGAGAAAAAAAAAAAAAAGCTCAATGAAAGAGGTTCACCTTTTAGTTTCCGTGGATTCTCAAAAAAAAAAAAAAAAAAAAAAACCTACAAGGCTATGTTCTTACCCTGAAACTGGATGCTAGACCAGGCAACAAAGAGCTATTTATCTTTTTGAACAAAGACATTTGATAGAGTTAATAATGAAGGACAAACAGTTAGACTTTGTTGTAGGCTTTCCAGTGGAGCAGTTTCCTTAATCAATTTACCAAACTTTTTGATGTGGCTAATAGCCCTAACCCTAATTAGTTTGTAAGAGTATGAGAGCATTCTAAGGAGAGAACAAAAATATCAAAAACTCATTTTCTTGTTAAAAAACCGGAAAAATTAAGCAGCAAAAATGCTTGATTAATAAACGTAAAAAAAGCTTGCTCTCTCCATCTGGTTATTATAGCCCTTTTCATATCATAAAAATCCTACTAAAATGAGATCCAGGCCTTTAAACAAATCTAATCTCAGAGGCCCAGAATTACATAAAAGACTAGAAAAGGACATTAAAAAAAAAAAAAAACTTAAAAACTGCTACAGTATCATAAACGGTAATGCACTACAGTGACACAAACAGCAATTTTAAATTTTTTTTCCCTTAATTTTTCCACCTGCATCAGGTTTGTGTCAATGTTGAAGAGGCTGGTAGATATCGTTTCTCATTTGATAATTCTCAAACTTGGACACCCATTCTTCTACAAAGAGGAGCCCATGCATAACCCATAATCATATGCATATGAGTGCACGCATGTGTAAACACGGAAAATTTCAGGATCCACCACATGCATAATGATAAAGTAAACAAGGAGCTTCATATTTAGAGGACTATTCATTGTAAAGTTTGGCACAAAGAAACATGGGATGTCATTCCTCTATTGATTGGATTATTGATGAATTTGCGGCTTTTGTAATCTAACTATCACTAAATAAATGTAAAAAAAATCTGCTGCATACTATTAATATTAACTTTTAGATGACAGGGAATTTTAGAAAATATCATTTTGTTATTTAAATCTTAATGATAATTTGATAAATCTTATTTGCAGCGATTCTTTGTAAAGTATA
Source organism: Hevea brasiliensis (assembly GCF_030052815.1). NCBI lineage: Eukaryota > Viridiplantae > Streptophyta > Magnoliopsida > Malpighiales > Euphorbiaceae > Hevea > Hevea brasiliensis. The sequence goes on along the minus strand of NC_079493.1, from coordinate 8,446,438 downwards.
CAACAAGATATGCAGATGAAACCTCCTTGGAGTCTCTAACCCATAAACCAGTCCAAGTTGCCATCCCTACATTAAAATGTACCTTAGCGATTGCCTATGAATGGCATTGACACACAAAAAGGATGACCCAATGCATGAAACATCTCACACTTGTGGGGCTTTGGGGAGGGTTAATGTAAGCAGCTTTACCCTTGCTTTGCAAAGAGGCTGTTTCTATGGCTCAAACCATGACCTCCAAATCATAGATGCAAGTATAAGCCAGATGTATGTCAAAAACATTGACACACATCTGGTAGCAAAATGAAATGTACTATAGTACTAAATTTAGAAAACAAAGATGGAAGGATCTTTTAAAAGGATGATACCTGCATGGTGAACTTTAGATAATTATTGATAGCATATAGAAGAGCTGGAACAGCTAGAAGAACATTGTTACGAGCTGCCTGCAAAACAATCACAACTCATTGCTATAATAATGACAATCAAGTTGGCTGTTACGTCATTGTGAACATACCAACTCTAAAATCTCTCCTAGTAGAGGTTTGGCCCTCAAAACATCACGTTGTCTGGTCATTACCAACACACTTAACTCTATAATCAGAATTTAGCAAGCTATGGGCAACACAGGTAATTAGGAAAAAAAAATTCAAAATTTCACAATCTCCTATATAGCGACAAGAATATTTGTATAGTATTGACATAAATCAAGCCAAAATGAGAAGAAATGGTATTTGGTTTGCACAGTTCATTTGCAACTTGAAAAACGTCAACCTAAACAAAAATTTAACTCCAACTTTTATGATTAATTCCAAAAGATAATGCAAATGAACCATACTTAAGAAAGCAGATGCATTTTGTATTTATAGGAAATATGGAGTCTCTAATAGTAAAAGCATTTACCATAACAACATTACCATTCTACTAATTCCAAATTAAATCAAAATTTGAAAATAGTGAAAAATAGTACCTGTACAAATGTAGAAAATGAGAGAAGAGGCTTCTCTCCAACTTTCTGATGCTTTGCCTGTAGAATCAACAAAAAATCTATCTCAAATCAGCATGAGGTTGCCAACCCTCATTTTTAAATGATTATTGCTACTGGGCTAAGTAATGGCCCTTTCACTTCATGCATCCCCAAGCTTGAAAGTGAAGAAGATTGTACAAAAAAACATATAATTGGAAAAAATAAGCAAATGTACCTGGAACAAAAGCATAACAATCGCAAATAGAGCCTTTGCAGCTTCTGTCAAGAAGTTGACACTAACTGGGCTAAACATGAATTTCCCATCCACCTTGGACATGTACACCAAAATAGGCTGGCAGAAAAAGTAAACTGAATATATAAGAGAATCCAGGAATGAAGAGAATTGCCAAAGAAATCACATTGGTTCCTAGGCCATTCTAAATCAGAATAGAATAAAATCTCAAAACTAGAAACATTATATAGTTAAAATTTCAACATTTGAATCCCTGAAATCAGGTTAGTCATTCAGCAATATCATGATATAACTTGATTAGCACGCAAGGACAGTAACTAGGCTAAAGCTTGAAAAGCCTGGTATCAATCAATCCTCCAGGGATTAAATAATGAGCAAAACTTTCACTTAATCAGTAACTCAGTGCATCACATGACTGGAAAGACTGAATTATTGATTCTCAAACTAATCAATTGTTGAAGCACAGATTTAAACTAAACCTTATCAAAGAAAACTCAAACAACGTCCACATCAAACACTTCTGTATGACCCAGAAGTGGATTAAGAAAACATATTAGAGAGGTTATGTTGAACTAGAAGTCCTTTCTCAATTTACAAGAGAAGACATAAAAAAAAGGGTAAAGAATTAGGAAACCAACACTCACAATCACACCACGATTTTAACACATAAAGAGTCCACATAGAATGTCATAATCAGATCTAGTACAGCAAGAGCACAAAACATTTGCACGTTGAATGAAACAACTCACGCAATAAGATCAAGGATAAAATCAGTTACCTGTAAACCGACTAGGATGCAATCACTGGCAACCAAGAGCACATTAAGGGCACGTTGCTTTGATGATACCCTGCTCTTATGTCGGTCATAAGCTCTTGAAAAAGGTTTGGTATTTGGTGAAACCAATTTCGAATGGCAGACGCTGCATTCTATCATCCCGTTTTTCATTGGTTCACCCCTATTACTATCACACTCCTCAGTCTTCACAAAACTGAATCTGCCAATCAATAAGTGAAAAAGAAATGAGCAAACACTAATAAACAACATATGAAACCTGATTTCCAAGTCAAAATCATCTAGAGATTGAAATTCTGCAATCAAACATGACATATCTATAGAGAACAGAGCGTTTTCAGATTTCAAAAAAAAAAAAAAAAGAGTTTTTACTTGATAGAGACAAAGCATGCATGAATAGCTGAATCATCTCTGATCCATTCAATCAACAGATTCAACACAGCTAAGCAATTTCATTTGAAAAACAAAATCCAAATCAGATCTCCAACAGTAAACCACAAAAAAGTCTGCAGTTCCACACAAACAATACCAATTCAGAGATTGAATGACAGAGATCAGATCTTACCTGGAGTCTTAGAGCTAGAAAAACCATCAAAAACTCATTTAACTGAACCAAATTTATCACATTAAAAATCTCACCTAAACCCACTTTCTCTCAACCAAGCATTGTCCAAGACTGCCTTCCGCGCCGGTGAAATTCCAGAACCAGATCCACCGTTCACGCCTCCAGAACTCAATTGTCTCTATTTCTATCACTTTCTCTTGCTCTCTCGCTACCCGAGAGACTCCAATTCCAAAAGGTTGAAGATTTTAAAGGCTCAAACGAGAACTTGAATTCTCTGAGAATGTTTAAAGAGATGCGAAGAATATGCACACACAGGGACTCCGAGGGAGAGAGGGGTACGGCTTAAATGCGGAATTTTTATTATAAATATAAATTCACTTGCTTTGAATTCACTCGCAAACTCGGCCTCGAGGCGGAAGGCGCTGTTATGGCTTTTTCTAGAGCGGGGTCGAAGACTTTCGTAGTAGCTTTTGGCCAATCAGAATGAGTCGTGAGATCTGGTGATGCAAGTAAGCGTGGGTGACGGATTTTTTTATTATTATTATTTTTTTTTTTTTTTTTTTTTTCAGGTCGGCTGTTCCTTTCGCTCCAATTTGTAGTTGGACTTTCAAGGAAAGAGGGGAAATATGGTCGGGTACTCGGGCTGGGTTTGTTTACAAGTAATAATTTTTTTTTGGGTTATTTTAAAACGTGTTTGGTTTAATTTTTTTTTTAATATTTACTCTAATTCGGACTTCAGCATTAAATTTTATTAAATATATACTCATTAAAATTTATTTAATATAATTTATTTATATGAAAAATTATAATTTTAATTCATTAAGTATGATTTGCATTCATTTAGTGTAATTTTTCATATAATTTGTTATTTAAATTGAAAATTTTCATTTAAATGGGATACATTAAATGAATATTAATAGGTAAATATTTATATTTATTAAAAAAATTATAAAACTTATTAATTATTTAATTTAATTTTTTTAATATAAATAAATTTTATAAAATATTATAAAATTTATTCATAAATCCATTCATATTATGCTTAATATAAATAAAAATTCATTCATAAATTTAACTTTAGAATTTTGTGTTCAATTTTGGTTTTAAAATGCTAAAAGTTTTATTGGATAAAAATGCCCCTTTTAAAATTCATTTCACATTACTTATACAAAAATAGAGTAGCTACACCTCACTGCGTTGGTGCTAGTCCTGCGAAAATCTTTAGCTAACGGCCTTATTTTCAGGGAGAGCAGTTTTTTATTTAAATCGAAAAATTGAATTGAATCGAATTAATTTAGTTTAATTTGTTTGATTTTAAAATTTAATCAGTTTGATTTGATTTATAATTTTTGATAATTTCGGTTAATCGATTCGGTTCGGTTATTTTCATAAAAAATTTAAAAAAATCGAATCGAACCGAAATTATTAATATATACATATCAAGGAAATCAAAGAAAATCGAATCGAACCCTAAGATTTTTGAGTTTTGATTTCTAATTTTTTTTGTTTTTATGTTTTTATTATTTAAATTTAATGTTGAAAATATGAAATTTTATAAATTTCTGTTTGATCGATTTAAAACTGAACCAAACCGATATTTATCAATTTGATTTGGTTCGATTTTCTCTTATTAATCAATTTGGTTTGAATTTTAAAATTTTTAATTTTTAATTTTTAATTTTCAATTTTATTAGTTTGATTCGATTCGATTCAGAACCGAACCCGTTTGCACACCCCTACTTATTTTGAGGTTTTCACGCAGGTTTGCGTAGGATTGATTATAAGGGCAAGACCAGGAAGGTGATTGGTTGCTCTTGTGTAGTGGTTTTGGATTATGAGAGGCTTGAGCATGGTCACAGTGGATAAAAAGATATTTTTGAAAAAAAAAATATATTAATTCACATTTTGTGTTTATATCAAAGAGAAAATTTATTTTATTTGAAATAAATTTCATATTTAATAAATTATACTAAATAAAAAAATTTATTTATAAATAAATTTTATGATGAAATTTATTAATAAATGAAAATAAATTTTAGATTTTAACTAAACAAAGAATATAAAATATAAGTTTTGAGTATTATACTAATAATTTTAAGTTATTAATTTAAATTTATATTCATAAAAAATATTAAATTAATAATTAAGAGTTTAAAAGTGAAATAGAATTTTAACTATTTAATTAAATAATTACTTATAGCGTGTCTAATTTGGAGGTCATAATTAATTGTTGGGGGCGACATTAAAAATGTATTAAGACAACTAGTGATATTTTTTTTTTCATTAACTAATTATCACTTTTTTTCATCTGCAATGAATATTGCATTACACAGTCCATAGGGCGTCAAAATTCAGGAAGGAACCAAGCTTCACGGGAACAGCTTGGATCCAATTACATGGGAGTTTGCTTTCAAAGCTAACTTTGCTACACAATCAACATCCTAGTTAGCTGCTCTTATATGAGAGTAGGAAACTTAAAAAAAAAAAATGAAGTGAGGCTTCGGATGGCATGTAACATAGATTGAATTTCCCAATAGCGCTCTGTGTGAGGATTAAGCAGAGCTGAGATAAGGATAACAGAGTTTGACTCCAAAACTATTGACGACATTCCCATACTATGAGCCAATTTGATAGTTTCAAGCATTGCTTGCACTTCCCCTTTTAGTGGGGATGTACACCTTAACTTCTTAGTAATACCATCAATGAGATGACTCTTATAATTTCTTCTAATAGTCGCTATTATTGACTAAAAGTTTCCTTTTTACCAAGCTATATCCTATGAAGCACGGAAACGGCACTGAGTCACGTTTCTCAGTGTCGAAAACGTTTCCGACGAGGAAAGCGACGACACGGTGGAAAAGCGTTTACGGGCGTTTCAAAATATTAGAAATCGGAAACGTGTTTCTTTAAAGAAAAAAAAAAAAAAAAAAAAGGAAAATGGGTAGGTTAAAATCGATCACTTCACAACATTCGCAAACAGAAAAGGAAGAAGAAAAAGAAAAAGAAATGGAGTATCTTCAACGGCAACATTGCAGATCGCAGCGCAGGTAAGGATCACAACACATTTCTCTTCTTTTCACTCTGATCTGCCATATTCACGCTTTGATATGCCCTCTCCATCCTTATCAACAGAAGAAGAAGAAGAAGCAGCAGCAGCCGAAGGGAGGAACGACAGTCGACAGGTAACGATGGCCTTTCCTATTTTCTATTCCCGATTGTAAATGTGAAGTATTAGGTTTATATTGGGATTTTATTAATTTATTATTATTTAATTTATTATTTTCCTTATTATTAATTTATTATTTTCCTTTTCTAATTTTTTTGTGAAACAATTTTATTAAGCAACTTTCATTAATTAATTACAATTTTATTCCATTAATTAATCATAAATTTATCATATTTAATATCAATTTTTTTTCTCTAAATGTATATTCCATAATTAGATTTTTCTCAAACCAAATTTGAGGAGTTATCATAAATATATATTTTTTTTAAAAGAAAGATAAAAAAAAAATTTTCCCAAATTCACTAAAAATTTTCAAGATTTGCCATATTTTTACAATCAACATTTTGAAGGAAATTAAGGACAAATGTAAATATATTTTTAAAGTTATTTTTAAAATTATAAAATTTCAAGTTTAAATTCTAATTAATGATAAATAAAAAAAATTCCAACATTCAAAATTTGTATTTTATATTAATATATTTTATATTTTTGTAATAATTTATATATAATGTGTTTAATATAATTTGTTTTAATGTATCGTATATTATATATTAAAATTTTTCATAACAATTTTTATAGTCAATTTATTCAATTCTATTATTTAATTCTTTAATCTTCTAATATATAATTTGCATTGTGCTTTAATCCTTAGTATATAATTTGTTTAAATAATTTGTAAATTGTATAAAATTGCATTTTCTTTTTGTCATTTTGATAGGACAATATTTGAATGGATTCTTCGAACTCTAATTCTACCCAAGCAAATAGCACTAGTGCCACTTCTTCAAAAACTAGGGAGGAAGAATTTAATCATTTGTGGAGATATGTAACTAAACTTGAGAAAACTGGAGAAGGAGGGGGTAATTGTAAATGGATATGCAATTTTTGTGGACAAGAAAAGCAAGGGACTTATACTAGAGTGAGGGCTCATTTATTGAAAATCACTGGAAAATGGATTGGTGTGTGTAAAGAAGTGATGAATAATAGTATTTCTGAAATGAGGAAACAAGAGGATGAGGCAACAAACAAAATTACCAATTCACAATCTAGGCGAGTTTCTTTGCCTATTAGTATAACTTCTGTTCCTTCATTGAATATAACTGAACCAAGTATTTCAGCAGCTTTGAAGAAAAGAAGAGTTAATGATTCTCCTCTTGGTAGAGCTTTTGACTTGCAAACTAGAGCTCAATTAGATGTAGAGATTACTAGAATGTTCTACACTGGGGGTCTACCTTTTAATTTTACTAGAAATCCTTATTATGTGAGTTCTTATTCTTTTGCTGCTAATCATGTTTTGGGTGGTTATATGCTGCCTGGTTATAACCAATTGAGAACCACATTATTTCAGCAAGAAAAAACAAATGTAGAGAGGTTGCTTGAACCAATTAAAAGCACTTGGTTAGAAAAGGGTGTTAGTATTGTGAGTGATGGATGGAGTGATCCCCAGAGGAGGCCTTTGATTAATTTTATGGTTGTTTCTGAGTCTGGCCCCATGTTTATCAAATCTGTAGATTGTTCTGGTGAAGTGAAAGATAAGCAATTTATTGATAATTTGCTAAAAGAAGTAATTGATGAGGTGGGTCATCAAAAAGTGGTACAAGTCATTACTGATAATGCTTCAAATTGTAAAGGTGCTAGAGAAATCATTAAGAAAATGTTTCCACATATTTATTGGACTCCTTGTGTTGTGCACACTCTTAATCTTGCTTTGAAGAATATATGTGCAGCAAAAAATTTAGAAACTAATCAAGAAACTTATGATGTGTGCACTGGATCACTGAAATCCATGGGGATGCTTTGCAAATCAAGAATTTTATAATGAATCATTCCATGAGGCTTGCAATTTATAATCGGTTTAGCCCTTTCAAATCGCTTTCAGTTGCTGACACTCGTTTTGCTTCTATTGTTGTGATGCTTAAAAGATTTAAACTTATTAGGCGTGCTTTAGAAGCAATGGTTATGAGTGATCAATGGGCACAATACTGAGAAGATGACCAAGGCAAAGCTAGATTTGTTCATGATAAAGTGGTAGATGAGGATTGGTGGGAAAAGGTTGATTACATCATTGCTTTTACTGGGCTCATTTATGACATGATCAGAGTTTGTGATACAGACAAACCATGCCTTCATTTGGTTTATGAGTTGTGGGATTCTATGATTGAAAAGGTGAAGCAAGTTATTTTTGATCATGAAGGAAAGCAAGCAGATGGGTTTTCTCCTTTTTATTATGTGGTTCATCAAATTCTTGTTTGATCGTTGAGCAAAGAGCAACACTCCCCTTCATTGTTTAGCCCATTCATTAAATCCAAGGTAAATTTCTAACTTACATACTCATCTTCTTGTTATAATTTTTTTTATTATTTTCTGAATTTATTTTCTTATTTTTGAAGATTTTATAGTGAAAAATGGCTTCAAGAGAGAGAAGGTAGAGTGCCTCCTCATGTGGATGGAGAAGTATCAACTAAAAGAATTAAATGCTTTAGGAGGATTTTTTCTAATGAAGATGAGCGAATTAGAGCAAATGATGAATTTGCAAATTTTTCTTTGCAAAGTGGACCTTTTGCTGATCCTGATTCTATTGGAAGTATGTATGTTACAGATCCTAGGAAATGGTGGGCATGTTTTGGTTCTAATGCACCTTTACTTCAAAGGTTGGCTTTTAAAGTACTTGGACAACCTACTTCCTCCTCTTGTTGTGAAAGAAATTGGAGTATTTATTCCTTCATTCATTCATGTAGAAGGAATAATTTAACTCCAAAACGTGTAGAGGACTTGGTTTTTATTCATAATAATCTTCGTCTTCTATCGAGAAACTCCTCCCAATATTATGATGAGAAGACAAAATTGTGGGATGTTGGTGGTGATCAATTTGGGAGTATGGAAGATGTAGGAGTTCTTGAATTTGCCAACCTTTCATTGGATAAACCAGAGTTAGAGTCTGTTTTGTTTGATGAAAATGCAACTACAAGCATGGAGAAGGAGAAAGACAGTGAAGTTGAGGAAATATTATAAATTTCATTATCTTTTCTTTTTTAACATTTGAATGTGTTGTAGTTAATATTTATTTCTTATAAGTATGAAACTTCTAAATATGGATTTTTATGGTTGAATTTAAATGTTGATTTGGACAAGTCCAAGTTGATTTGGACAAGAAATAATATAGATATATAAGAAATAATATAGATATATCTATATATATATATATAGATATATATAAATAAATATAGAAAAAAATATTTATTTTTTTCAAGATATATATATATATATATATATATATATATATATATATATATATATATATATATATATATATATATATATATTTATAAATATACCCATATATTTTTTATATTTACACGTTTCCTCCACATTTCCGTTTCCTATATTTTTTAAAATGCCGTTTTCCCGTGTCCGTTTCCGCGTTTCCCCGTGTCCGCGTTTCCATTTCCGTGCTTCATAGGCTATATCACTATTTAATTTAAGATTCCCTCTAACTGGAAATTGCCACCTTGCTGCAAGGAGAGATGGCTGAGAGATGCCGAGCTCTGTATTCCTACTAGCCAATATTTGATTCATCTCATTCGCACTACTACAAATAAGTTTGGAAGTGGCTATCAGATTGCACTCTACTTTCTTAAATATTGCCTTGTTTTGTGTCGTCCAAATTGTCCAGCAGGATATAACTATTAGATTTGTATTTTCCAAATCCACTTGAAAGAGAGCATGAATTCTTATCCACCAATGAGTGAAAAGACGAAAAGCCTATAAGTAGAGGGGCTATTAAACCATGTAGTATGGGCATTATTGCACCAGAACAAGGAGTGCTCAATGGTCTCTAACTCCCTTTGACAGATGGGGCATATGGGCGCAGTATTTATAACTCTATGGGCCATATTTGCTTTCATGGGTAGAGCAATATAAAAAGCCTTCCAGATAAACACTTTAATTCTAGGTTGAATAGACATTATCCACACTCTTTTTTATACTTTCTCTTGTATTTGCATAGAGGGAAGGGGACAAGAGAGCAAAGCATTAAGAGCTTTACTTGCTAATAGCTTGTAAGCTGACTGCATAGAGAAGTTCATGATTTTGTCATAGTGCCAAACAACTGTGTTTGCTATTCTAACAAGAGCAATTGGAATTAAATAAATTGACCTAGCTTCTTCTGCACTAAATAAAGAATATATAAAATTGATGATCCATTAGAGACTATCATGTAAAATCAAATCTGCCATAGTATTAACATGCAAAGTGTAATTAGCAAATTTGGACACTCGAAAACCATTAAGATTTAGAACCCAAGAATCAAACCAAGCAAGAGTGTTCCTTCCATCCCTATGTTGGATTGAACACCTTCTTTTAAGATTTCTCTTCTTACTAATAGACTCTACCATATACAAGAATCTTAGTGATGAGAAGGAGCTTCCCAAAAATTAGAGTGAGAGAAATAAAGTCCCTTAATGAGTTTTGACCATAAGCTGTTAGGAGACATTATTAACTTCCAGCATTGCTTTGCAAGACAATTTGGATTAAAGAGACCGAAATCTCAAAAGCCTAATCCACCTTTGGACTTTGGATTCGCTGTTGTTTTCCAGCTAATCTAATGAAAATTTTTCTCCTTGTTTTTCCTACCCCACTAGAATTAGATAAAAGCTTATTTAGCTTATTGCAGAAGCTTTTGGGGTACTTAAGAATTGCCATGGAGTAAGTTGGAATTGCCACTAAAATCAACTTGAAGAGAATCTCTCACCCTGCTTGAGAAAATACTTGTTGCTTCCATAATTGAGATTTTGCCCCTATTCTTTCCTTAATGAAAGTAAGAGCTTGGAATTTTTATCTACCCTAAAAGGATGAGAGACCCAGGTACTTGTCATCCATTTCAATCTCTTTCATATTAAACAAAGATAGAATATGCTGCTTGAGATGGGAAAGAGTATGCCAGCTTAAAAAGACACTAGATTTATGGTAGTTTATTTGTTGTCCTATGGCCACCGAATATGAAAAGATGACTTGCCAAATGGTTAATGCTCCCCTAATAAAGGTTCTCCTAAATAGAAGAGTATCATTAGCAAACAAAACATTTGTTAATGAAGGAGTACTTCTAGATATCTTTATTCCTTGCAATTCCCCATTCTGTTTAGCTTTCTTCATCAAGCATGATAGAGCCTGAGATAAAAATAATAACAGATAAGGCAATAAGTGATCTCCTTGCTTGAGCCCCCCAGTAGGCTTAAAGGGATGAGTAGGAGAACCACTCACCAAAATAGAAAAAACTAATCATTTGCATAATAAGATTCATCTAAATTGGATCAAAGCTAAATTGGAGAAGCGCTTTTTGGACAAAGGACCACTCCACTTGGTCATAGGCTTGTATGATTCCTGCTATTGTACATTTTAAGGTGATGAAAGACTTCATGAGTAATGACTATGTTATCTTGAATTGCTCTAGAAGGGATAAAGGTCACTTGGTCCTATAAGATTGGCACATTCATCCATAGTTTAAGTATATTAATAATAGATTTTGAGATCACTTTGTAGATAAAATTATACAGGCTTCTAGGCTTATATTGCTTTACTAAAGTGGGGCTTTTACATTTTGGAATTAACACTACATTTGTCCTATTAATCTCTTTTAATAAAAAAAAAATGCTAGAATATAAACTTCTAATAGCCTATAAATGACCTTCCCACAATCTCCCAATGTTTCTGAAAAAAAAAATTCCTAGAAAACCATCTGGCCCTGAAGTTTTTATTCCCTCTAAACCAAAAACTGCAAATTTGATCTCCTCGTCTGATAAGGGAGCTAGTAAGCTTATATTAATCTCTAGGTTGATAATCTGTGAAAGTAGATTAGCTACTTCTTCACTGCTACTAATACTACTTTGATAGACTTTTTTGGAAAAAGGATGAAATTTCCTGCCTAATTGCTTGCTCTAATTCGATCCAAGTCTAATATTCCCTCAGTAGCCTCAAAATAGCATTTCTATGGCACTTCTAATGAGTAGATAGGTGGAAGAAGTGTGTGTTTCAATCCCCCTCAAGGGGCCAATTGACTTGAGACCTTTGCTTCCAGTATAGTTCTTCTTTGCTCCATAGCTCAGATAAGTGGTGAAAAGATTGCTGCTCTATCTTCTTATTATTCTCCTCCAAAAGATTCGAATAAAGGTTCTTTAGAGCAACTTTTAGAGCTTTAATCTCTGAATGATTTCCTTGAAAGTGCAGTTTACTCCATCAACTTAACTATCATCCGTAAAATTTGACTTTGCTGGCTATTGAAAACATTAGGGACCCTCTAATAAGTTAATTCTAAGCATTAGTAACAACTAAGCCACATTCATCATGATAGTTCCATTTAGCTTCAAATTTGAAAAACCGCTTTTGTTATTCATAAATCTAATTAAAGAAGAGAACTAAAAGTCGATGATCAGACCTAATCATGTCCTTATGAATGACAATAGCTTCGGGAAAAAGCTCCCTTCATTTAATTGACACTAATGTGCTATCAATGAGTTTTAAAATGGATCCATTTTGGAATTGCTTGTGCAAAGAGGGCCATCACATTCCAAGTCAATTAACTGGTAATAATTAACAAAATCATTTAAGCAACTCAATTGAGATAGGGCTACAATATTAGCTCTTCATTTCTCATGATACAAGAGTATTGTATTAAGGTCGCTAATATAAGGCCATGGTTCAGGATGCGGAGCTTTAAAGTGCTTAAGACTAACCCAAAAGCGACTATGATCCCTTATGTCTGGGCTCCCATAATTGAGTGTGAAGCGCCAAAAACAATCATGCCCATCATGTAACACCCTCATTTTCGTCGTCCATACGTCCTACTGTTCCGACAGTTAATGTCTGCCCCGGAAAGTCGAAATGTCTGGGTAATGACAATAAGGAAGTATAAAATAATGAAATATGTGATGAGAAAAATTAACTAAAAATAAAAGAGATAAAATGTGACTAAGTTAAATGAGCCAAACCCGTAGCGATGGGTGACCGCATCGGAAAGTTACGGCAAGGACTGTTGACTAGCCATGGACCGCAGGGAACCCCGGGAAATATTTTCAAGATCGAAGTAAAGGTCTACTGAGGTGTAATTGACATTGAAAATGTCAAAGAAAAACTAATAAGTTAGTATAAACGAAAAATAAAAATTAAAGAAATCGGTGGTACAAGGAATTAATCAGTAGTACCGAAAAATTCGAAATACAACTCAAAGATGGGCATTTTGGTCAATTGACACCTAGAATTGACTTTGACCTCAATGTCTATTAAAAATAAGTGGTATTAACTTTTGAAAATTTCATGAAAATGAAATTAAAAATGAAGTGTAATTAAAAGAGAAATGGGAGATTAATTTGCAAATATCAAAATTTTAAATATAATAATATTAACCTAAGTTAGTGGAGATTAGTGGGACTATAAAAAGGACACATAAGGGCAGATTTCATCCACTTTCAATTCATTTTCTTCAATTCTTCTCCCATGGCCAAATTGGAGCTTTCAAGTTTCTTCCATGGGCGTCCCACAAGCAAGCTTCATCCACCCATTTTCAAGCCATGATTCTTCAAACTTCCTTCACTAAAGTTGATATGCACATCATGGGCAGCATGTAGGAAGCAAGAAAGAGGAGTTTTGGTGAAGTTTAATCAAGTTCCAAAATAAGGTTAGTGCTAGTTTTCCTTCCTTCTTTAATTAATCTTTAATTTAGGGTAGAGGTGAGTTGAATGACTAAGAAATTAGAAGAATTGGATGAGTATTTGATGGAGCATGAAATTTGCAGCCATGGAAGCTTTGGGAAAGTGTGTGATTTGTTCATGAAATTGATGATTAGTGAGGTTAATTAAATAGTTACATGTATTAGTAGTTTGGTGTTATGTGTATGCTTGAAATGGGTACTTTGAAGTAAGGTTGTGTAGTTTATATGGAAGATTGAAGCATATGTATAATTGGGTAGCCTTGAAGTTCATGGATTAATATTTGATTTCATGAATTTAAATGATGAATTTTGGTATTGATGGATTAAGGGCAATATATGTAAGTAATGGTTGGAATTGTATGAAGTAAAGGTAAGTGATTTTATGTGTAATTGTTAGGTATTTAGTATATATTGTGTTGATGTAATTAAGGTTGTAATTAGTGTATTGAGAAATTGTATAAACTGTCCAAAATGACCATGATGAGATGTGATAAATGATGTTTGTGCATTATAAATCCAGAAATTTGGTAAGGAAAATTAAGGTGAAGCAAGTAGGATGTGTAATGGTTGTGTATTTGATGAAATGTTTAAGGGCAATATATGATTGAGCTTATAATCTGATTTGTGTGACCCCAATTGGTATGAGGCCAATTGGAGGTAAAACTAGACTCAATAGGGACCAACTTTCATACACAAAGCTTGCCAAAATTCTATCAAGAAAATGACCAATTTAGTGACCTAATCCGGATTGGTAACTTGAAACCCAGAATTTTTGACCATATGAACAGTAGCCAGTATTTTGGCCATAACTCACTCAAAACCAGTCCAAATGATCTAAAATTTATATCATTGGAAAGCTTAGACATAGAGCTACAACTTTGGTAGAGACCACCAAGCCCAGAAATGCCATTAAGCAAGTCAAATTGATTGCCCAAGTTGGGTTACAAAAACTGGCCGAATTGACTTTGACTTAAAAATGACTTAATTGTGCAATATAAGTGTAACTTGACCAGCCATAGTAAAATGACCATATCTTGGTCTACACAACTCCAAATGACCTGAAATTTATACTGATGGAAAGCTTAGACATAAGGCTACAACTTTGGTGAAGATTACAGAGCCCAGAAATGCCATTTACTAAGTCAAACTGTTTGCACAAGTTGAGCTATCAAACTGTCCATAACATTGTAACCCAGAATTTGACCATATGAACAGTAGCCATTCAATTGGCCATAACTCACTCAAAACAGGTCCAAATGACTTGAAATTTATATCAATGGAAAGCTTAGACATAGAGCTATAACTCTTATGAAGAAACAAAAGCCCATAAATGACCAGAACCAAGTCAAATTGATTGCCCAAGTTAGGGTACCAAATCTGCCAGAATTAAACTTGACCTAAAAATGACCTAAAGTTGCATTGAAAATGCAATCTGTCCAGCTTTAATAAATTGACCATATCTTGGTCTATACAACTCAGAATAACTTGAAATCTGTGCCTAAAGTTCAATAAGATATAGAGCTATAAATTTGCTTCTTTGACCAAAAGCTAAAAACCAATGGAAACAGAACATTTAGCTAGATCAATCTAGTACACTAAAACTAAAAAATTGACAATAATATGCAATGAAACCTAAAAATAATTTGGCAATAAATACCAACTTGTGAGAATTGTAAATTGCACTATACTTGCAGCATATTGAAATGCGAATTGTGACATGTTGATACTAGAATCAACTTATCCATGATGTATAAAAAAGTCAACATTTTCATTGACCAGTGAATTATATAATGACCAGTAAACCCTAAAAATAAAGAAATAAATATTTAATCTTGTAATATGCCCTAGTTTGCCTAGTTGACTAGTTTGGATAGGTTGGCATGTTAATAGGATTCTGACAGCTGTTCTATAAATGGCTTCACGTTGTACTGTGTTATATGGCTCATTATGCCATACTATGATTTTAATAGCCTATGGCTATACGGATTGTGTTATTTTACTCGGCTTAGTGCCTGATTGATTATATGGCTTTTTAGCCGCACTATTTGCACACTGTGAGATACTTTGTGACCTATGGTGTGACGGCCTGAGGTACTAGGTACCCAGTGCTAGTATATCCGTTTATCCAGTCTGGTCAGTGTATAGGCTACACGGGCAGTCAATTAAAATATTATTTAATTCAGGCAGTTAAGTTAAGTATAATGAAATTTCAGTACAAATAAATTAAGTATTGAATGAAATGAGTAAAAGAGATTAGCAATAGAAACATAACAAAAATATAATTTGCAGAACCGTAGAGACTTGAAATACAATACAGTTAGAATAATTTGTATACTGGGTAGTATTACTGAAGGGTTATAATCTAAGCACTTCCAAAGAGAAACAAACTAGTATATAAGATAGTTGATACTAGAAATACCATATCAAATTAAATTGATTCCTGAGTATCCCAATTATGATTTATTTCTTTCTTTATTTGTATATATTATTTCTTGTTATACTATTGCACCACTAAGCAGAAATGCTTAGCGCGATGGAATTGCTTCCTCGCGCAGGTACTGAAGGTAAAACCAGTAGACTGTCGACTGTGAATTTTGGAGTCTAGATCTGCAGAAGTGTTAGAAGTATACAAGGTTGTCACCTCCTCAGTAATGCATGTAGATAGGGCTCATATTTACACATGTTATGTATTTTGTTCATTCTAAGTATATTGTAAATTATTTGTATATCCTGTACTTGACAAACTTATGTAATTAGTTGGCAAATTATGTAAGATAATGAAATGTAAGAATTCTAATATATGAGTTAAGTATCTGATCATGATGATTCTTATTGAGATTGAGTATATATTGACATTGTTTTTGGCAGGTTCAGAAGAATTGTTAGTCCAAATTACTGCCAGCACTCTGCTGGATTGTCATTAAAACTTTTTTTTGAATTTTCCAAATTAGTCAGATTTTGATAAACAGTAAAAATAGCCTAAACCTCAGATAAAGTTTTTGAACAAGTAAATCAAGAACTATAATGAAATCAGATAAGATCAGGTGCTCCGGTACTCCGTGTGACACGCTTTGCTTGGCTACACTGTAGACGGGTGAGGGGTGTTAAACATCAAACTTAATTTTAATGTCCATCACATTTCTGCAAGAACAAGAAATAGAAACTTCAATTGCATCATACCACCATATGGCCAATCCCCCAAATAAACCAGATGGATCCATGTAAAAAGCAGTGTCCAACTCCATTCTTTTACACAAATTTTCCAAAAAGTATTGTTTATTCTTAGTTTCCATAAAAAAAAAATGATGGCAGTGTGATACTTGGTAATGAGCTCTCTCAAAGCTCAAATTGTCCAGTAGTGCCCTCTCTCCGAGTAGTTCCAAGATATAAGATTCATAGAGATCGTGGTGGCTTTTGGCCAGTCATCTCAGCCTCAATATTTAGAGAATTAGGTAGCACTGCAGCAATCTCTGTTTCAGCCTCATTTGCTAAATTCCTAAAACTTGTAACCCGATTCTGCTTAATTGTTTGATTTCACAACCCGGCCAGGGGGTCATAATTGACACCACGAAATAAGCCAGGTTAAGGCTGCTAGAACTGGTAGCAAGCCTAAGACTATAGACTTTGACCTTCTAAGGGCAAACATAAGTGTTCTCAAACTTTTCTTAAAGTCTAAGGAAGGTTCTTTCCTCCCTAATACTTAGACTCAACATAAAGAGTTTGAAACTTTAAGTGATTATGCAGAAATTTCTTTTTCTGTTTTTATCTTTCATTATCATTATTATTATACTAAACTTTATTTGTACAAAACTAAGCTCTTTCTATAACCTTTATATGACTGCTATAAACCATATAACTTTCTTTAAATTGTTTGCTTAGGAAGAGCATATTGAAAGACCTTCACTGAAAGACCTTCACTTTCTCATCTATGTTATGGCTATTCCACATAATCATGCATAAACTTTGGAAATGTCCCCGTAAGGGACCTCTTTTACTTAGTCAAAGCATTTTAACTTTAACTGCATCCTATTATTCACACTAACTTTACTTCTTTGTTCACATTAGGTCTACCCTTGGTTTTGAATACCCAAGAGGGTCATTAATTATCCCAGTAAACTTTCATTAAATTTCTCAAATTTAGTAGTACTTTACTATATCTTCATTACATAATTTATGCAACATAAGTTAGTTAATTGTGGAGAGGATCTAACTTTTGGTCTTATTCTTCTAACATTTTCATTTCTCTAAAACATCTACAGAGCTCCACATTACAACTTCTTCTTAAACAAATACATTTTATGCTATTAGAGTTTATTATACTCTCCCATTTCAATTTAAAGGAAACCACCCACTACACATGTATCTACACAACCCACAGACAAGCACATTCTCATAGTATATACACTACTTATACATGCCCACACAAAGACATAGGACATACAACTATTAGACTAGTATATACTTTAACATTACATATCCATACATCATAATCAAATTACATACTTAAATCAAAACTTATACATAAGACATTACATAACTTAGACAAGTCTACACTATTACATAATTATTCTTTTACAGTCCAAGCCTTCCTAGATTCTTATGTATCTGCTATTTGTAAAATAGTTTTAGTTGTGAAGGGGTGAGCAAGGAGGCTTAGTAAGCATAAACTACTTAAAGCAGTCACATAATTTCTTTTCATTACATATATATGATTATTGAATACATGAGTGCATCTTTTCATCAAATATATGCAAACATGGTAGTCATGTCACCAGTGACTCCCCTATAATCCACTGTGCCCAGCTCATATAGAGGCTCCTTAGAACTTCGCTTAATATATCTAATGTGCATGGCTCATACAGAGGCTCCTTAAGACTTTCGTTTAAAACATGACATGTGC